>NC_051178.1:86019259-86063041 GCF_013339695.2 Rhipicephalus sanguineus
CCACACTAGACGACAATCAATGCTTGATATATTTACGCATCAAAAGAAGCGCTGAGGTGCCCAATAGTTTTCTTTTAAGCACGACTTTCTGTTAAAAGAGATGTATGGAGGTTGCGATTTCAAACGTATATCTTTCGCCGCCATCAGAGGAAAAGATACCCATACTCGAACACGCAATACACATCCAGGGTAATTTCTAACTGCCCACTTTGTATTCCTGAGAGATTCGTTAATTGGTAGAAGGCATTCAAATATATGCGCCATCTACTACGAGTACACAAAAACTGGGTCTCCTACCAAGATACTAGAAATTCGATACCTGCAGGACTTTCACATAGAAAAATCAAGAAATAATAGATCGAGGGGCCCATTTTTTGGGCAAACCACCGGAATCCAGCAAATATTGAGTACAAGGACAGCATAGGGCGCGTGATTTGTAGTGATTAATTTCAGTAAAGTAATCATAGCTCGAAATGAACATGCTTTTCCACTAACGATTTCAACCAGAACAGCAGATCTGTTTTTTCTTCGACCACAAGTTCTAGTGCACGCGTCCTAAACGATATTGCACCATTGAGGTAAGGTGCACAGGCAAAGGTAAATAATGGCTCTTCCTCTGCGCACAAAAAAGGCTTCTTGTCTTCCACACCGCAAAAAAAAGCTTCATTCAAGTACTGGGCATCGCCTGTGATTTCGTTTGCAGCGGACGCAACTACCTCATTTTTAGCGACAAAAATTCGGGATCAGTTACAATTGGGGGCCAAGCGGTGCATGGGCCACAGCCTTGGCTCTTATAAGCGCGACCTTTCTTTACATTAAGGGATGCACCCTGCTCTGATTCCGATTAAGAGGGAGGAATGTAGCTGGGCAAGTCATGAAATGGTCTATGAGAGTTATGAAATGGGCGCCTGAACAAGCATGGCGCGGTCGTGAGCCGCGGTGAATTGAATGGCACGTTATGCAGTTACAATTATTCCAAGCTCAGGATGGGGCTCCTGCAAAATTTATATAATGAGAGACCCATGTCAGAGCTGATGGCATTGCAGTTGGTGTCAAAAACTCGGCGGGCGCTTGAACTTCGTCTTCAAAAGTAGAACGCGATAGCGTAATTGGACCTTAAGTGGTCGCATCACCTCATGTCTTCGCTTCTCGGTAGACACCTGAACCGTGCTGTAAGCAAAAGAACGCATGTTCGCCTGTAAATCGGCCATTTCAAACTATCCTGAAATACCTACTACAAGTACACATGGAAGTGCCCACTACGGCATAATTATTTCTTTTGCGAGTTAGGCGATGTATCCACTACGGGTCGGTAAGGCCACACGCACACATGCGCAGCAGCATACGTTGTTGATGCTGGTAGCAGCATTCGTTGTTGATGCTGTTGCTGATAATGATAATTATTATGCCTGTGTGCTTTGTGAGCCTTGAAATGAACCACTCGTTGCGCAATTCACATATCTGGACGCCTGAGGTGATTCTACGCGTCTTCCGCGCATATTACACGTGTGTTACACTCCTCGCACTACATGAAATTCATATAGTCTTTTTTTTCCGAAGCAATTTCGAGCACGGGAGAGATTCTGTGGTAGCAACACCTGCTTGCCACCCAAACGTCCTGGGTTCGATGCCCACTAGAACCAAAGAGTTTTTGATTTCTTTATTTGCATCTATCTCGAGTTTTCGCTCACTGACAACGTTTATTTGTCGCTCACAATCAACGACGCCGACACCGACACATCTGCGAAACAAGCTCTCTGACGCTGTCGCGTTAATTCATAGCTGGTGATGGCGACGGTTACCAATTTAAGCTATTCAATGCATAAGGACTGCAGTATAGTCGATCATTTGTGTGATGTTTAAGACGTGTGTAATAAATGCTTCAGCGAGAGCCTCGCGACTGAATGCGGTATCCACGTGCGACATGCTGAAACTACTACTATAGTGTACAAGAACAGGGTAGTGCTCGTAACGGCCGCAGCACCAATGTACAGAAAGTGAAGCACAAACAGGGTCGGTAGGCTGCAATGCGTCGTCATTAAAGAGTTGCGCGCGGCTCTGCCAAAGTAGTGCAGAGGTAGAATGCCCGATTTCAACTCAAAACTCCCGCGTGCGAATCGCAGCTGTAATGGTGGTTATCTTTTAACATGAAATTGCTTTATGCCGGGGTCCGCCAAGACTACGTCACGGATACGACGTTGTAGAATGTACACTAATAGATGACAAAGAAAATCCGTCGCTGGGAATTGAACCCACGACCCTTCGCTACACAGCGGGCGGCGCTAAACGACTGGGCCACAGAGCGTACGTTCTTCAGCATAGTAACGGCGAGCCATTTACATACAGCATTTACTGCTGGAGGCACTCAGAGCTCTGTGGCACTTAAGCGTGTTGTCGTTATCACCAGCGAGATGGCGCGAAGGGCGCAATTTAAAGGTCGTCGCTTCGCGTGGTAGCCCGTGGGCGCGCGCTTATCCCGTAATAGGACTGTGTGTACGTCTCGTTCACCGCAAAGGTTGCGTTGGAGTTGCAGAGCGCACGAAGGTAACTTCGCTCGCAGCAGCGGCCGCATTCGCGAAAGGAGCGCACTGCTTAAGCACAAAAAGTAACAACTGGCACAGTTATCAGTTCGCGCTCGTCCTGAGTAAACTTGTACGTTCGTTTCGCGCGTCCTTCTTTGTGTTTGACGGTGCTATAGCTGCTAAACACCAATAGACATTGTACAAGCTGTCATATGTCAATACACAATAAACGCTCAACTACCTCAGCGAAGACACGTTTCACTCTCGTCTTATACCGATTCATATGACGGAGAGATCAGACACGTTTTGATTGTCACTTGCTATAGCTGAATTGGTTTCCTTGTTTCCTAAAACTAGCTTCAGTTGCTACGTATTGCTACAAAAAAGTAGCGTAAATTGTGAAGTCTCTTTGCGAGCCTCGTATCCGCGAAAATCTCGGAGGCCGTACTTTACGTTTTTCTTGACTGCCGTGCGGTGGCGCTGCAAATAATTGCGCTCACTGTCCTCTTTCACCTCACTTTTTGTAGAAGTACGTAGCAACTGAATCTAGTTTTAAGAAACAAAGGAAAACCAATACAGCTATAACAAGTGACACTAAAAGCAAAAACCAACCACCTACGGGTGTGATTCGACAGTGGGCCTTTTGAGTGGGAAGCGGACATTCTGCCATTGCACCACTTTGGTGGAGCTGCCTGCAGGTCCTAAACGACCACACATTGCAGGCTACCGATCGCAGCGCCACAAGCGGTATGACCCTGTTTGGGCTTCCTTTTCGAAGCTCGTTCCGAGCATTCCCCTGTTCTGGTACACTCTACTACTGCTAAATTGTCCGATTTGCAGGAATGACGGGATACTAGAGCTGACCCGGTTCGACATCACCGGCATCGAAAAGCTCAAGATCAGATTTCGTTTCCTTACGGGTATGCTTCAATTTATAAACAAAATGGATAAATTGCAGCAATATATTAACAAAAAATAAATAAAAAGCTGCGTACGGAACTACTAAACGCTGCGCAAGGAATACTAAAGGAACTTGGACAGAGACGTACAGGACAGCTAGGTAAGGCTCTACATATTTTTGCACAAGTAATCTTGGCAATCGACAGGTGTCATTTGTAGAAACAACATCGTGAACTAAGGGAAGAAAAATGTCATATGGAAATAAATAACTGGTTCTTTTAAAGAACACGTAATGTAAACGGTCATCTAGAAAGAAACAAAAACCTGCTATTGCGGCATAATGCATACAACCTGGTCGGAAGTACCAGCAAACAACATCAATCCATGTGACTCACTTTGAATTCACATTACAAAATTTATCATCAATAACAGTGACCACAGATGGGTAACGGTACATACGTGCAGTAAACTAGTTCGTTATTGCAGGTAAAACATATGAATTGCTCGTTATATACACGGGTTTTTTAATTACGCACATTCGCACCGACAAATCGCAGTGACGATCCATCGTGTACAATGAAGGTTTTGGAGGTATTTAATTTGTAATTTAGTAAACTTCAGCCGTCCTTGCATGCCTTGTAGGAGTAAGAACTATTAATGCGAGATCTACGTCGTTCGGGGTTAGTGTTTTCTTAACGCAGGTGCACGTTTTGTCATCCAGTACTTCCGTAAGCGACGTTGTATTTCCCTCTGTTTAGCTGTGCAGAACGCGAATCTAGTCACCGGCGCAGGCATTTTTACGGCACATTTCTGAATTTCAGTGATGCGTCGGTGAACGGGTAGAAGGTGCAGCGTCTCAATTTGTCGGGGGATGCTAGGTCGAAATGCAGAACGAACGATTTAATGAGACGTAATCTCTGAGCATGTACTTGTTTATGTGTTTATTATAAAATATAGGGCAAAAAAACGTATAATCGAGTTACTTATTCAATGTAGTGCAAGTATATGACGATTAGAAATATTCGCCGAGCAGGGAATGCCGCTGGAGTCAACATTTCGATTAGCAGACTTGTCTTCGTCAAGGCTCTTTTCTTCGACAAAGCCCCCTCCCTCTCCGCCTTCTATCCTTGTCGACGCGAACAAAACTGGCGTACAGCACAGGCACCTGCCAGTCATCAGTCATCACGCCTTGAACTTGATAGAAGAACAAATCACCGTTTTGCCTTTCTACAGCGTATTCATTTCTGTCTGCACCAAAGAACCCACAGAATTTGAAGGCGTCATCAAGGGCGGCCAGCACCTGCTGCTCAACCACCAGATTTGCGTCACAAGAGGCACAGCCGAGCGGCGTCATGGGGGAGCGAACGTAATGCTAACAAAGTGCAGCCACGAATACAGGCACCTCAACACTGCTACGACGGTAGCCTACATGAATCAATTTGTGGACGCCAGATATTTCGCCCTCTTCGATGCTACCGAACATGCTTCGACGAACTGAGGTCACCAGCTTTCGACTTCAATCCAAGCCTTCCTAAGCATAAGCGAGAACAGCTCAAAGCCCTGCTCCTGTAATACAAGGGCTGCTTCTTGCCGTCGACGAAAATTCGACAGACCCCAGTCGCAGAACATCGCATCATACCAGAACAAATTGTCCGACCGATCTGTTAGAGCACGCAGATAGTTTCGATGCGATAACGCGAGGCTATAAAACAAAGTCAGCGAATAAATGAATGAAAACTTTATTATTGCAAAAGAATTCTCCCGGCGAAGGTGGAGCCCTCAATCCAAGGCCGCTGTGGCCTTTGCCATCTTGCGAGCTGTGTCGATCAGATTGAGCTGTTCTTCAGGCTTCGAGCAGGACGGCGCAGCCTCCCACTGCTCTGGTGTTGGTGTGTTGTTTTTTTCGCGCCACCTTTCGGGTGCTGGCAGGCCTATGCAACGTGATGAACCGTTGGGTGTCCCCAGCATAACGAGCATGTGTTGTATGTAGCGGGAAAGATTTCGTTATGTAGACTGAGATTTGGCTATGTATTGGTCTGCAGCTGTCTCCGGGCAACCGACTGCTCTCTACTGAGGTCTTTGTGTGAAGGGGGGTCAATTCTCCTCAGGGCTCTTTAGTGTTCCAAAACTGCGCCATAGAGTCTAGTGACAGAGTCTAGTGACTGTGTCTCGTTCCCCGTCGTTGCGCGCCCCCCGCTTGGGGAATGCTCGGGAATGGGCGTCGGCACGCTGGCTCCCAGTCACAGTTTCATGGACTGGCGTTCACGTAATGGAGCAGCACGAGAAGGCGAGTTTTTCTCGCCTTGGGTATGCGGATGGCAGCAGTGGACTTTTCGCCCTGGTGCGTGATGGCGAGAGCGATCGCTACTTCCTCAGCCCCGACAATGTTGTTGCTTTTGATCGAAGCGCCGTTGACTTCCCTAGGCTGGTGATCAAGAACGATCACTACCGCCCCGGAGTGTTCTCTGTATGTGGTCGCGTAAACCGTACAATGCATCTCTTCTCGAAGTGCTACGCGACGACATCATCCAGCCGTCCAAGAGACCGTGCGCGTCTCCCGTGGTGTTACTGAAGAAGGTGCCCACCCGTCGTTTCTGCGTCAGATGATCTTCCCCTGAACAAAATCACGAAGCAGGACGTGTATCCTCTCCCACGGATAGACGACGCCCTGGATCGACATCACAACGCGAAGTACGTTTCTCCGATGGACCTCGAAACCGGCTATTGACAACTCGATGTGACGAGCCAGACCGAGAGAAGACTGCCTTTATAACACTATACAGCCTCTTCGAGTTCGAGGTCATGATCTTTGGTCTTTGCTCGACATCTGCGACTTTCCAAAGTGTTTTGGATATAGTACTGGCAGGTGTGAAGTGGCATACTTGCATCGTGTACCTGGACGACGTTGTTGTGTTTGCGCAAACTTCTACGGACACCTGCGGCGCTTTGAAGCTGTACTTCAAGCAGTCAAAAGTTCCGGTCTCACCTTGATGCCAGGAAAGTTGAGCTTCGCGTTGGAGGAGCTCTTGTTTTTTTGGGTCACTTCTCACTTCATGAGCAAGTGTGGAGTGCGGCCATACCCACGGAAAACACCTGCCTCCCCACCACCCGCCGATTTCTCGGTTTGTGTGCTCATTACAGATGCTTCGTCGAGGAGTTTTCACGCATAGCCGAGCCACTGACGCAACTCACGAAGACCGACGTGGAGTTCAAGTGGGAAACAGTGCAAGTAGAAGCATTTCAAGATCTGAAACGACGCCTACGTACCCCTCCGAGCATTATGCATTTCGACGAATAAGCCTATTCGGAAATCCACAACGATGCAAGCCGCGTAGGATTCGGCGCACTCCTTGTGCAGAGGGCTGGCGGATTGGAGAGTGTTATCAATTATGATAGCCGGTCGCTATCCAAGGAAGAACTATTCCACCGCTGAAAAGGAGTGCGATACCATCATCTGGGTTACATGAGTTCTTCGCCCCTACTTCTGCGGCAGGCCCTTCAAAGTTGGGAGCGATCACCATTCCTTGTGTTGGCTAGCTAACTTGAAGAACTCTCCTGGTTGCTTCGCACGAGGGAGTCTGAGACTTCAAGAATTCGGCATTACCGTCGCTCACAAGTCAGGACGAAAGCACTCTGACGGCGACTATCTGTCTCGCGCCCACTTCGATCCGCCGCCACAGGACGACCAGGAAAATAACTGCTTCTTGGGAACAATAACTCCCGACGTCTTAGCTGCACGACAGCGAGCCGAAGCGGAACTTAGGGGCCTTGTAGACTATCTCGAGGGCAAGACCGGCGTTATTCCGAAGGTACTCAAGCGAAGAATGGAGTCATTTTTGCTTGCGAAACTGCCTTCTGCAAAAGAAGAACTTCACGTCACTTTGAGCCAACTTCCGCCTCGCCAGCCGGACTTCTGCAGCCCATCAAACCGCTTCGGCGATCGCTTCAGCAAATCTGGATAAACTTGTTGGGGCCCTTCCCAACGTCGACTTTCGGAAAGAAATGAATCGTCGTAGCTACCAAGTATCTCACAGGCTACGCCGAAACCAGGGCCTTACCCAAAAGCAGCGCCGCCGAGGTAGCCAAGTTCTTTGTTGAGAACATCGTCCTCCGTCATGGCGCTCCAGAGGTCCTCATCACCAGCAGAGGTACTGCCTTTATTGCTAACATAACTCAGGCGATCTTGACTTACAGCCGGACAAGCTACCGCCGGACCGCCGCCGACTACCCAGAGACCAGTGGCCTCACCGAGTGTCCAAATACGACCATCGCCAATATGCTTGCCATGTACGCGAACGTCGAACACATGACATGGGCTGCCAGCCGTCCGTACATAACCTTACCATGTAACACGGCCGTGCAGGAAACGACGCAGATGACGCCGTACAAGTTGATTTACAAAAAGAAACCAGCACCGACGTTCGAAGCGATGCTGACTAACATCAACGATAAAGAAAATCGACGTTGCTACCTACATGCAGCGCAGCGATGAAGCTCGACAGCTCGCCCGTCTGCGTATCAAGAACCAGCAGGGGGTCGACAGTCGTCACTACAATCTTCGACTACTCAACATGGAATACCAACTCGGAGGCTTGTTTGCGTCTCAGCACGGACTCAGCGAAAAACATATTCGGCGATACTTCGGGCCATACCGGTTTTTGGACGTCTCGGCGCTCTGGACTACGAGGTCATCTCGGACGGCATTTGGAGCCCTCAGCGGAGCCACACACGACCTGAAATCGCCCATGTTGTGCGCCGTAAACCGTTTTATACACGTTAGCGAACCTGGGGATTTTTCGCTTTCCTTCCAGATTATTTTAGAATATTCTGATTAGCTTCAGCGCGCAACGCGAACAGTTGAGCGTATTCTCGAAACAACCGGGCCACTAACCATAACGCTGGAATCTTCGATGCCACAGGCATAAAACGCCGACGCGCTTTACTGCGGGCCATATTACTCGACGGCCGACGACAGTGCGACGACAGTGTCGCTGTACAGCATGAATTGCTTGAACTTTACCGTTTCAGTTCCTGGGCGCAAGTTCGCCCGATCAGAGAGTTTCGTCCCGAACACGCCGATTGCGGCCTTCTTTAAATCAAGACCACGTGACACTATGCAGCGTTTTCAAATATTTATGCATTTACGTAATGATATCAACACTTAAACGATATTTTTCCCCGCTGACAAAATGTCTTGCAGTTATCGTTGCTCAAATACAAGAGTTTTTGATCATGTGATCATCGACTGCGTGAAAGAGAGGGTACAACTCGGTCGTTGCGCAGTTCGACCATGATGGCGCACCTAGTGACGGGATTTTCGGCTGCGAAGGTCACGTGTGTCTTTCCCCGAAACCGTATTGCTTTGGCGCCCAGAATAATAATAATAATAATAATAATAATAATAATAATAATAATAATAATAATAATAATAATAATAATAATAATAATAATATCTGGGGTTTATCGTCCCAAAACCACGATACGATTATGAGGGACGCCATAGTGGAGGGCTCCGAAAATTCCGACTACCTGGGGTTCATTAACCTGTACCTAAAGGTAAGTACGCGGGCCTCAATCATTTTCGCCTCCATCGAAAATGCAGCCGCCGCGGCCGGTATTCGATCCCGCGACCTTCGGGTCAGCAGTCGAGCGCCATAACCACTAGAACACCGTGCCCGGGCAGCAGCCCAAGATAGTATACTTTATATGTGCGCAACTATGGCTCCTAAGGGAGCCTATCCAGTAACTCTAACAAAAGGCGACGACGCATGCTGACATGCAACCCCAGCCCGCTAGCCACCCGTGCCCGTGCTCCGACCTCCCCGACCTTCCTTTTCAGCGACATTAGAGCGGCGTGTCTGGGCAGCACCATATTGAGTTCACCCTTGAGGCTGTCCCTCTCTAAGCGTAGACGACGCGCGCTGTGTGATAGCCTCTTTGTACTGGTGCTATATGTTCAACATCGCGGCAACAGCGATTTATTGTCTTGTGTGTTTCCATAACTTCTAGCACAACAAAACAGGCAGGATAATTTGAGTTCTAACAGAACTCTAAAAAAACTCCTTCGCAATATTGGCGGAAACTGCTTATTTAATGCGTTCGCGTTGTTCGAGCTGGGCGCCGGCAGGTAAGACTATTCACTGTTCTCGCGACGCGCTTTCATTAGGGCCGTAGTGTGCAGAAGGCAATACCAACACATGGTAACTTCTTGATTTGATAATGTTTTGTTTTCTACTTGACATTTTTGCCCCATTTGCAGCGCAATGCACAGAGTGCACTACGTTTGACGTCTATCTAAACAATTTGCTGACGAAGTTCGGCTTAGACCCCATCATTGTACCCAAAATCACGCAAGACCTCTTTGCAAAGCTGGCTCATGTCAAGGTTACCAACGGAACAATCAAAGGCCTGTCCAATTCGCGCCAGTCTGGTGACATCGTCCTTATCATCGATAAACATGGTGCGCGCGCTCAGGCGGACGTTACGTTCCGTGACCTCTCAGTGAAATTTGATGTGAATGTCTCTACACTGGTGACTAATTACACCGCCATTGTGAGTGCCACCATCTCAGCGAGGGTGATCATCGAGGTTGCCGAGTAAGTACTGCTGTCTATTTAGATTGCAATCGGAGTAATAGTCTCGCCTCGCGAGGTAAAGCTTTCGCAAGTTTTATATGCGGATCACTTGATTGGCCTGTGCTCTCGTCGCTTGATGTCACGCTGAAGGTACCAAAATTGGTAAAAGAGGGCTCTGCGGGTCAATTCAATACTCAAATCAGTTCAAAAGAGGGCGCTACATGTCATGTTATTACCAAAATAGCTCAAGAGAGGGCGCCTCTGTGTCACAAATAAAGGTTTCCGTCCCCACTACGGACGCCAAGCATGCTTCACGTTTGAAACCCCAGTGCGCGCTTACCCGTGAATGCCAGCGAAACGATAGCGAAATGGCAGCGTCGGGAGTTAAATGAAGGTATAAGGAAGAGAGAGGCGGGGCGAAACGCCAGCGAATGTTGGGTAACTCGCAGCCTCGGAAGATTCAGATGCCAACTAGTCGCCAACAAATAAAAAAGAAACCGCAGTTTCTACTGCGACAAACGCAAGCCAAGCATCAACAGAGGCCGGCGAATTTTCAGCTGTGCTCCGCAGTTCGTGCAGTTCTCAAGGTGTGAAACTGGCTAAATGTTTACAATAACGTCGCTGCAGCGTCTACCAAAGCGGCTGTCCCTGCAGTGTCACAGAACACCTCTGCGAAATCAGCAATAGTAGGTGCGTGTATGCAGATCAATCAACTGTGCGGTCATTGTTAGCTATACTGCTCTATTCAATTCGGCAGTCCCCATAACATTAATTCCCCATTGGCTGTGATGGCGTCCACCTCGTACGAATGACCTGCATTCCTCGTTGAAGTGGGCTTGTTTCTCAGTTCAGTTTGTAGGCTAGATTGAAAAAACTAAAATTAGAATTAAGTAAGCTTTTGCTATTTGTGCCCGACTGAGAGGCCTGACATTTCCTGACGCACTGTGCTACGAAAGTGTTTTATGCCGGCGTCCACCAAGACTTTATTGACGTATTTCCGTCACGTAAATACATCAGCAATGTGAACACCTTCAGATGACAAAGAAAGAAGAACTATAAGAAACAGTTCCGTTGCCACGAGTCGAACCCATGACCTCTCGGTCCGCGACGATGGCTGGTGGGCGTTTATCCCACTGAGCTACTGCCAAACACATAACGGAGGCTACATGAACGCGCATTTTATCTTTCACACTTTCATCTCACAATGCTCTTGGATGGATGGATGGATGGATGCTATGAGCGTGCCCTTTATAATGGGGCGGTGACATGTGTGCCGCTAGGCTTGAAAAAAAGAAATAACAAAGCACTTCGTTACCGCCGCAATTAATTGGCCCAAGCAACGCGCCGTTGCTACGACCGTCCCATTCTTCGCGTTTCCAATAGAAGTGTAATTTCGTCAACGCTTTAACACACCGCGAGGTGGCGGCTTTCCCCCAAGCCTCGCTCATAGCATCCATCCATCTCGAGAAATAGCTCTCCGACGCTCGCCTGGCTATCGCACCGCCTTCCCTGCTCGCCCTGTGAGAAATAACAGCAGGGCTAGGGGGAAGACATGACGCTCGTCGCGTTTCTGTTCACGTTTCATGACGCTTTGATGGAGTGCATATTGAGTATCAGTGTTTGTTATGCGCTTGTTGATGCCATCTTTGCGCGGGATTCATCATATGTGGTGTCCAGGTATATCTTGACAACTTCAGCTACCGCAAGGGTTAAGGTAGGTCACCACCTTCAAGAAAAATTTTTACAGTTGCAGTCGAAACGTTAGAGTTATGGTATCGGCTTGCAGGCCTTAGGTAATTTTAAACTTTACAAAGATGAAACTGTTAAAAGTGTAAAGAACAAAAGTTCCAAATTATGCATGTGCCAAATTATGCATGCTGCGCCAACAGTCATAACTACAAAATGGTTGGTGCGATTGAAACGCGACTTCGCAGGTACGTAATGCGGACACTATTCTCTGCATCGAACCTCCACCATTACTCCATCTCTAAGCTAAGGCGCATTATTGTAAAAAGACTAAAAAAGTTTATATTTGACAGGTTCGTTTTGCACACAGTTGGCCATAGTACAAAACGCTACTGCTCGTTTTTAATAATGCTGCTTGAATGCACAACACTACCTATAAAGATATTGCACGCAAAATTATATGTGCAAATGTTTATCAGAAGTAAAGTTATCATTATTTGCGTAAGTGTAGGATGCAAGAAATCGTGTTTTGATAAAAATAGATTTAAAGATTTCAACCGAATGTCCATATAATAAACAAAATTTTGATATGTCTGAAATTCTTCCGGAACATAGCTTGAAACTTCGTCTGAAGCAGTGCATTCCCCTTCTGAGCGAGCTGAATCACACGTATTTTTTCTAGCTCGTTTTGCCTCTGCAGTGGACTCTCATCTATGTCCGCCACAGCGGGACCACGCTGGGTATATTGATTCCATAACTTGCGTTGCTGCTCCTTTTTCGTCCTATACTTTGCCATATTTCGTGGAGTACTGTAACTTCCTCCTGGAAAAACGAGAACTAAGTCCAAGAGCTCGAAGTGGTGTACAAAAGAGCACAGACAACTGAGCGAAAACGCGCGCAACCTAAACAACACAGTGCCGCAGCCACGTAGTGAAAATATTAAAATAAATCGAAATCATCATGCCCCACAAGCTTTAGAATGTACTTAGACAACTTAGCATTACGTAATATGTATAAGGAAAAGCATTTATGACGACATGGCAGGTGTTGTGCAATCAGAAATCTTCAGTTTCGGTTTCAAATGCGTCTAAGAGTGGTTAGAAAAATGGTCATAACCTTCAAACGGCTCAAGATAACGACATAATTATTTTTGCTAAATATTCTTGAATAGACAAGGAGTTTGAACATGTTAAAAAAAATCATTTTTTAAGAAAAAAATGTGTTTTTGAAGGTGGTGACCTACCTCAAAATCATGATCATGGGCGTTAGTCGTCGGTACGGAGATGTGCCACCAGGCGTAAACCTGGGTGCGTCCACATCAAACGGTACAATATCTGCCAAACAACAATAGACATTGTACAAGCTCTGATATACCAATGCACTCTAAACAATCGACTACTTCTGTCACGACACGTTTCACTTTCGTGTTATACGAGTTCCTGTGACGCAGAGATAAGCCACCTTTTTTTAAGCATTCGATCCTATATTATAACAGGAAACAGTGCGGGCAAACGGGACAAGAAAGACTGCCAGGACTTGGCACTGGCTAACAGCATGAGCATTTATTTCGTAGGTAAAAACATATAGTTTTGAGGTCTAGAATGCATAGTTGACCTTCTTCGGGTGGCTCCGTCGTGAACGAAAGTGCGGGAAAGTTCGCGCGAAAGCATTTGAAAATCTCGTTGACCTAGCTGCGGCTCTCTACGGAGTTCTCACGATAAAAAAAAGTGAAAAAAAAATCGTCGACACCCCGAAAGACCTTCAACCAAAAGGTCGCGCTAACAGAATCTTGGAGTTGCCAGTCAAATCGGGCCAGAAGCAGGTCGCTTAGAACCGGGGCAATGCAGGACCCGATGCAAACACTGTCTTTTTGCACATAAAAGCGCTCGTCTTGCCGGACGACGGTAGAGCTGAGGTGCAAGGAAACAGAGTCCAAAATTCTGGAAATGTTTGTGCCGACGGCATTTTGGAAGCGTGTGGCTCCGTATTTTTCTTTGCCCTCAGTACAGACACAGCTTGAGCGGATTGGGGCAGAGAATAACAGAGGTCACTGATGTGAATTGAGAAAACTTGCACAGCCGGAGGACAAGCACCTTCCAGGAATTTCGATACTTGAGACGGCTTACGGATGAGGAATGGGTCTTTGACTTCAAGCAGCGTGAGGCCCTTGTGCAAGCGAGCGCCCAAGCACCGCTGCCAACTGCCCATTTCCGACACAATCTCCCAGGAGGGGGAGCAATCTTCATGCGTTTTCACAGTGACGAACGCTGAGCATAGTTCTTCGGAGCCTTTTAGTGAAGCGGAAATCTTCACACAGCCTGCATGCTCACATTTTTGTAGGTCTTGCTTTTGGGCTTTGGCTGGGTGGAAGCCTTTCGCCTCCAGAAATTAGTGTCGAAGAGCAATGTCGTCATTTGTGCGATATTCATGGGAAGAGATGACGACGAAGCAACATTCTTTATCGGCTTGCAGAAGTTTTAGGTCGTCCCTGCGGAGTGACTCGACAACACCCGAAAGGTGCGGGCGCCTGATGTATGTCAATCTAGCCGGGAGGGCTTCCACGCATTCAGAAACAACGTCATGGCTATCCTTTGGGACTGCTCGGCTAGCTGTGCCTCTAATAATAATAGTAATTGTTGAGGTTTAACGTGTCCTAAAACCATGATATGATTATAAGAGACGCCATAGTGGAGGGCTCCGGAAATTTCGACCACCTGGGGTTTTTCAACGTGCACCTAAATCTAAGTACACAGGCCTCAAGCACTTTCGCCTCCATCGAAAATGCTGCCGGCGCGGCCGGCATTCGATCCCGCTACCTGCGGGTCAGCAGTCGAACATCATAACCACTAGACCACCGTGGCGGGTTTAGCTGTGCCTCCGACGAGAATTTTGTCCAGTAAAAATAGCAAGAATGAACAATTCAAACAGCTTATGCTTTCATTTTTTTCTCCTCGTAGCTTCTTTTTTCGTATTACATTGTTCAAGTTAAAATAAAACTTATTCCCAAGAATAATTTTTTCTTCGCGGAGGTGGTTTTTATAAGTATCATTGCCACTAACTTTGACGGATAATTAGGATTCTTTTGTACTTTCAAATTGATTTCATATAAATGCGTATATTTAATAACTTTCGCATATAATAGGGCCATTTTTTCCGACATTAATACGGCTGGTACATTTCAGCCCCGTATTTGGTTCTCTTAAAGCGACTTAATGTTCAATTTGAGAAACACTTGCACCAAACATTTAACCGCGATATGTAGCCTGCGGCGTTGGACGTCTAATTATTCGCTTGTAATATTTTTCAAGCGTATTTACTGGCTGTCAATTGTCCTTCTTCGCAGGCGGGGCACCGTCCTTGTGCTGGAAAAGCTGAGCATCACAACCGAAGCAGTAGATGTCAATGTAACTCCGATAGGAACAGTCAGCTCTGTGATCACATTTTTCCTACCACCACAATTCCTTAGTGACATGATTAAAATGAATATTCAGCAGCTCACTAACAGTACAATCCAAGGTGGCTTTGACGCCTTGCGCACTTTCGCTCTAGGAGGTAGACGTGCTGAGTGAGCGCCTGATGAACGAGTGCTCGAAAATATGAAACAAACGTAGAGAAAATAAATCTTTTTGCAAATTTTGTCTTTAGCATTTTGCACAAGAGGTCGAAAACGTAGACCATACAGATATATATATATATATATATATATATACATATATATACATATATATATATATATATATATATATATATATATATATATATATATATATATATATATAGATATGTATATATATATATATATATATGTGTGTGTGTGTGTGCGTGTGTGTGTTTAGTGTAGTGTAGTGTAATGACGTAAAGCGGAACCGGAACTCGCGCACGCGCGCTCGACTGGCTGGCGAAAAGTAGAGGAAGACGAAGCAGCGTCGAACAGCCAGCCCATCGATCGGGCGTTGTATCTGTTTCTCTTCAGTATATTGTGACACAAGAGTTAATGAGACATTTTAAAAGCCACGAAGACATGACGCAGCGACCACAATCAAGGGACAGACCATAGTCCAGCCGAGTCCCCCCAACCGATGACGAAGAGCGCCACATAATCATAAACATCTATGAAGAACGAAGATGTGCCTAATAAACGCTCTCACTAATTTCGCCCCACGCGACAGCGGTTATCTTCCTGGCTGCAGCTTAAAGCGAAGAACAAGGCCTTGTGAAAGGCTTCATTCTAGATACCTGAACAACCTCGACTGCGCGGCAGCGGCGGTTCATTAGAACAAGGAAAGGTGCCACGCGATAAAAGACGGAAGCTATCTGTTCCAAGACTGTGTAGGGGCCAATGAAGTCGAACTGAACCTTGTCGCAGAAACCAAGAGCGCGCAAAGGTGTACGGAGCAGGACGTCATCGCCAGGACTGGAGCACACGACGCCATGAGATGTATGGATGCGATGAGAAGAACACGACGCGATTAGAGGTCCTGTTGCTTTGCTTCGGTCTTGATCCGGGCTAGCTGGCGAAAATGAAGCAGACGAGACACGTATTCACTGGAAGATGGCGATGGATTCGAAGGCGCAGAGAAGAAAGAGACGTCATGAAAAGAACAAGGCAAACGGTCATAGACGAGGTAGAATGGCGAGATATCGGTTGTGCGCTTTACGGAGGTATATATTGCACGCAAAAGCCACCAATCAAAAAACTGTGCCTCAGTTTTAAATGCGAAGAATTTCTCGGCGAGCCTCAGGCACTTTGTTCGTTTCTATCTATCTATCTATCTATCTATCTACCTATCTATCTATCTATCTATCTATCTATCTATCTATCTATCTATCTATCTATCTATCTATCTATCTATCTATCTATCTATCTATCTATCTATCTGTCTATCTATCTATCTATCTATCTATCTATCAGCCGCCTACGTCTGGGCGCTCTCCCGGTCGCCTGCATAGGTTGCAATATACCAAAATTTGCATAGCATAGGATGAGTGTATGACAAACACGATTCACTGGCGATGGCATAAATAACGCAAAATAACGGTCGCGTACGTCATGAAACCCTTTCCCTCAGTCACGTGTGGCCCGCACCCGCATACCAGAGTTTATGTTATGCGGCTATGTGGCACAGGTGATTAAGAGTCTCAGTCAACGTAGTAACCGCGAACATACACATTGACACGGAAGGAAAGTGATAATAATAGTAATTGTTGGCGTTTTACGTCCCGAAACCACGATATGATTATGAGAAACGCCATAGTGATGGGCTCCGAAAATTTTAACCACATGGTAATCCTTAACCTGCACTGGCATCGCAAGTACACGGGCCTCTAGCATTTCGCCTCCATCGAAATGCGACCGCCGCGGCCGGGATGGAACACGCCACCTTCGGCTGAGCAGCCGAGCACCCTAACCACTGCACTACAGCAGCCGACGCAAGGAAAGTTAGGGAGCTGAAGAGAGAGCACCCATGGAAGTCGCTGGGCTACTCGTCCACGAGGTCCACAACGTCGACCACATGAATTACGCAAAAACCCGGGTCAATGCTTCCTAAAATAACTGCCGAGAGGACCATGTCTCTCATGATTACCGGGGACTCCAGCATTGATTTATCACAAGTCAACAACGCCTGGTTCTTAGACGGCATGAAAGACGGCTCGGAAGTGGACAGGGCATCAAAAGACCTCGGTGCCACGTCCAGGACAGAATGTATCATAGATCATTTCTTCGTAAAAGCCATCCACGGTTTCCACCAGCTCTACTATACCTCGCACTTCACTACACTTAGACCGTTCGTAGTCGCGATCACGAACGGATCCGATAACAAGTCCTGTTCAGCTGCTGGTGCTCACTGATCACGGTGATGATGACCTTATTGAAGAACTGCCAAGAACTCCTTCCAAATATGCACACAAGTTCGTGAAGCGTGCCTGCGTTCTCCGTCATAACGGATAAGTATAAGCATAACAATTGCAACGCAGCTCTAACGACTGCAACTATGTCTGTAACGTACGTGCAGTGCGCCTGTTCTGTGCATCTGTGTTCCTTCATTGTCCAATTCAATTTTGCGCTATCCAGTATTGAAGAATATAAGCACTACATATCAGCTTACAGCGTTTGGTGTTGGGAACACCTATGTTTCTATTGGCATCGTTAAGCAAATGTAAACAACTGCTTATATAATACATGTGCGACTTCAAAATATGTGTGTGCGTATACCATTTGCACATTTCTCTAGCGTCATTTCGTAATGTTTCGCTCAATATGTAAAACTGCGACACATTCACCTTCCTGCGCATCCTTCGCATAAAGTCGATTCCCACGGTACGTGGGTATTGGGGTCGAACTTCGTACGTTCGCCGAATACCTTCATATTATTACCCGCCCCGCGGCCGGCGTGCCCGCGACAACACGGAAGCGTTAGTTGCGGGTGGTGGAACGACGACTGTCTGCTGGTCACAAAGGACGCAAGGACTCACGTCTCCCGAGGGGTTCAATTATGGTGCCTTACAGGAGACCGTGGCCGAGCCGGGCTACAGGGACGGAAGGTACACTTGCGCCTTCGCTGTGACAGCCAAAGGCGGCGGCAATGACGCACGGCCAATTGTATTGATGGCCCGTCAGCCCAGCATGGAAAGTACGTACCCGGAGGTGCTTTCCCCACGACCCGTCAACGCCTGAGGCCGAATATTCTGGAAACCGGGGGTGAAAGGGAGCTGAGCGGCGGCGGCGAACCGACGAGCGGGCGAGAGGCGGTGATTTCTGCGAGGAGGTGGCGAGGAGGAATCCGGGCCTGGTGTTTTCAGCGGCCGCCGACCGGGAGACAAGGAGAGAGTTATTCCTGCTTTCCGATCGGACTGTGAGAGTGTTTGAATGGGGAGACAGGGAATAAAACCAGGGGAACAGCGACAGTAGGGAGGAAGAAGAGGAACGAATAAACGTCTCTATCCAGATGTTGTCGGAGCGGTCGTTTCCTCAAGGTGCCAGCAGATGAAAGTTCTCGTCGTCGGCTTCCTTGGCGGCAGCAGCAAATGTCGCGCAACCAGCGAGACGAGTGGAAGAAACAAACAGAAGAACCTAACTGTGGGATCTGCCGAATTTTTTTGTTGCTGACTGTGCCGAGCACGAAGGGTGCCCATCATCTGCTTGGTAATACACCGCGGCACGCTCGTTTGAGTCGATGGGCCGTCGCGATTATCCCACTCGCAGTGCGGCATGTTGACTGTCGTGAAACCACGCATTTCACATCCAGCGGCGAGAACATATTGAGGCTGCAGGCACAAAACGCGCACACACACACGGCCGACACAGCTGAGCATTTCAGAAGTGGCGTTCCCAAGTCCAAGGTGTGATATGCCGAATACCGCGACGGCTCTATTTCGGCATCACGCCGCCGCGGCCAATTCGGAACTTCAATTCGGACAATTCGGTGCCTACAGGTGCTTTCAGGACAAGCCCTGTTGAAAGCCTCTATGTGGAATCGGACGAGTGGTCTCTCCAGTTGCAGAGAACACACTCATGTTTTGTATATTTTCTAAAGGTGAACGCAAACAACACTCCTTACGCTCTATTATCATTTAGTTATCCAGTTCTGCCCTGTTTGGCAACCACCCTTCGGTGAGACAGCCCTACTCCGTGTAACGGGCCTAGCTGAGGAAACGGATGTGCCACTTCTTGAACACCATTTGGTGGCTCCCGCTGTACATCTCCGGCCATAGCAGTGGCAGCTTATAGACTACGATGTATCATTCGCGGAAGTTATGAAGCACGTGCCTGTGGCACATATTCGTATACACTTCCTCGAATTGCAGCACAAGTACTCTTACCCTGAATTCTTTACAGATGTCTTCGAGACTCACACTGGTGTTTCCTACGCAGATGTAGGTCCATCCTTTTCAGATGCCGGCTCTCCGCACCATAATACAAGCATGTACACAGCAGAGGCTTATGCAAGAGTTGCGGCCGTCAAACACATTAAACAATTAAAATTACAAGATTCAGTTATAGGCACACATTCCTTAAGTGTGGTAAAATCACCGAAAACTTTGAAAAAAAAAACATACGAGTCCTGTTCTTGTCTCGCTCTACTCACTCGTTTCCGCGATCTACTCACTAAAACAGCATGTTGTACTGTGCTGAGTGTCAGGGCACCGCGAGATCCAAGGGAATGTGTTGACGGCCCAGCTTGCTGCATCCGTCCACGAAAACGCTGCCGATATATCCATACCTGTCCTTGCACTTGACCTAAAGCATTTTCTGAAACGAAAGCTCAGGTATTGCTCGCAACAGTTGTGGGACAGGCAAACACAAAATAAACTTCATCTCATCAAGCCACATCTCGCAAATAGGCCTCCACTATCGAAGTCACGCCGTATCCATGCAACGCTTACAAGGCTAGGAATAGGACACACACAATCCACACATGCATACCTTTTTAAAATATGTATATAATTTTCACTCCATATTCCGAGGTGATCCGTAGCACGACCTCTGAACAGAGGTCGCTTCTGTGGTGGCTACATTAAAAAAAGCACATGCCTCGCGGCCCTTGGGCTGAAGGGCGTTGACGAGGCAATCGCGCTAGTGCCATATCTCCACGATAGTTTTATTACCACGAGCATTGCCATTCATTATAAGTCACACATTTCACGTCACCCTCATGGTTTTAATGCTTATGTTTTACGCAGCTTTCGTAAGCAGTATTTTACGCCCATATACAGCCACGTACCGTAATCATAGCTCACATCCAATACATATAATCGTATTTCACTGATCATTGTTAACTTTCCTTCATCTCTGGCACTCTTTGGGCAAGCATGGCCCTTGTGCCACTAATACCCACATATCATCATCAACATGGCGGTGCCTTGCGTGCTTACGTGCTCTGCATATTCATATATGATTGCTGTCGAAATGGCATTTCGAGTGAGTACATTGAGTTTCATAGCACACACGTGTGTGTACAACAAGCCTATCGGAACGTATCATTCAAAGTAAGCCAAATAAGATACCCACAGCTTTGAATACAGTTTAGCGCCGTGGTGGCTTAAGATCCATAGTCGGTTACAATTTATGAATAAAGGCAAGCTCCCCCGAGAAAACCGGTTCTCGCTTGCCAATAACCTACGCAATGAGAGTCGTGCTGGCCGGTTGCCTTTCGAAACGTAAGCGTTTTTTTCTCTGATAAGGTAAAACATGCATATTGAGAAATTAAACGTTCGTCGTTCCTACCAAATATATTATCTCCGGCTATGCAAAGACGTCAGCATCTCTGATGAAATTTACCAGGACGTTCTTGTTTTTGCTTTAAGGCCAGCGACACAACCATCTGCCTCTATCAAAAAATGAATTATCTGAAACACGAAAAGTGCTTTGACATCATGGAAATAAGTCAGTGCAATCAGGTGGCACGTTGTACCAAATGAAAGGCGCGCGCATTGTAGGCAATGCAAGACAATGGGCAGGCTGTGTCCGCATGTGTTACTACTAAGGCTGTATGGCGCCTTGTTTGGCGCACCTTTGGAGCAAGAAACACATCGATGTCGCAAAGGAACAACGATATGTTTCCTCAATTGGTACTAGCGGTCACAATGAACGTGATCAGGAGACGCCGGTGCCAGGCCGAAGCATGCCGGCAATCTCCAGCGTGCAGCGCTCCGGACTTTACTAAAATCTGTCAAGCTGTCTTCGGACACCTAGCTTACGACCTCGAATCTATTGGTGTTCATGTCTGTTTAAGGCGCTGGCGCACTCGGTTTTTCGTAATGCGTGCGGAAAGTCTGGAATTCCCAGCAGTGAGAGACGGAGTAACCACATAAACAAGCCCTCGCCTCCCCACTCTACAGTTCGAAGTTGCACCTTCCTAAGGTATGGTGTTTTAGTCAGCGTGTTCCCTGTTGTATAGTTGCTTTGTAGTGTAAAGTGAATCACTCCAGTATGCGGAGCCTTGCGTCTAGGTTTTGTGTGTTTAATACGGACGCAAGTTATTAGTATTTAGTGTCGAAGGGCCTGTAGCGCTTAATTGTGTTGGTTGAATAAGCTTCACTTTATGGATGGGGTGCATATGCAAATTCTCTCTCGGTGAAAGAGCGATGGTTGTGTTCGGGGCTTGTACCGATCCTTAGGTTGTCAGCGACTGTCGCATTGCTCGGCACTATGGTGCGGACTTTCTTCCTGCCCGCGGCGGCCGCATTTAGGTGGAGGAGACATGCGAACGCACTCGTGTACTGAGATTTAGGTGCACGTTAAAGAAAACTCTGGCTGCCAGAGTTGACAAGAAATCTCTCTCGGCTGTCTACCCTCATCTGCAACCCCAGAATTTACATTTTTATTAGTTACCGATCGCTAGTCAGCATCGCGTGTTGTGCTGTCGAAGCATGAGGGCACCATGCAATTTCTAAAATTACCATTCGATGACAAATTGGGAAATGCGTGGGAAAGGCGCATACTCAAATAACAAAATTACGCCAACTCCCGCTAAAGGGCACCACGAGGCGATGCGAAGCCGGAGCACTTGCACGATCGCGTTCCGTTGGCGTTCGTTGCGCATGCTACCGACCTCGGTCAGATTGGTATTGAACCAAAGTCGGTCTCACACGTTGCAGCTGTGCCCAGAGCTCCGGTCGAAGAATTCGCACTGGAACCGGGCGTCGGCACCATCGAAGCCCGGGCGTTGAAGTTGTCTAGCGAGGCGTTCTGTAAGTCGTTGGACTCGCGTCGTCTGTCCGCAGCCCGACGCGGTGGCTCGACGCTGACGCTTGGCTTCGACGTCGGCGTTGCGTACGGCGAGGTTTGCTTGCCGACGCTGCCGTTGCGTTTCGGCATGTCGAGCACGCGTTTCATCCGTAGCAATTTCCCGCCGACGTCGTTTGCGCTGGGCTTCTCTAGCCTGGAGCTCGGGGTCCGCTTGCCGACGTTTACGTTGCGCTTCGGCGCGTCGAGCCTTCCGCTACTCCACCCGCTGCTCCGCGATCTCAGCAGGTGTTAAGGTATCACTGCAACTGGAGCCGACGTTGAAAATCATGACACCGGCGCAGTGACTGAGCGTGCGTACGACGTAACGCGAGCCTTTTATCTAAACGAGGACGAGGAATGGAGAGGGGAGAGGGGCAGTGGATAGGAGGTGTGTGGAGAGGGTTTGCGCATGCGCAGTAAGCGTGGTCACGCCGCACACCGTTTGAGCTCCGCAACAGGATGCTTCGCATCTAAATATCCGAATACAATAGACTGTCAGTAAACGGAAACATCTTAGATGGAACGGCTGCTTAATTGAAACGGCTGCCTGTAATGTGACTGATTTTGTAGGTGAATTCTGCACCTATGTTCATTTCTCATTAAATGGCCCTCCTATTAAAGAGAAGACATTTTCCAGGGCCACGTCACGTTCCATTTAATGAGAATCTACTATGTACGTCCTACTTTTCATTCAATTGCCATCGACACAGCGGTTTCTCTAGCAAGTGTACAGTAAACTTTAAGCTAGCTTATGTTCCATATGAGCGAAAACTAGTGCTGTAGGAAAAACTTGACGCATGACGTCTTGCAATATATTTTGCAAAAGTGCGAAAACGACGACGCTGTTTGACATCGCATGGCGCGTAGCAGTGCGAATGAAAAGGTCAACGCCAAAATAAGAAACTAACAGAAGTCAAGCACGAAACCACAGCCCGTGACGGTATATTGCTGACGTCAATTTTTACAGCTGCATGGGACTCCATTCTAATTTATGAGTTTTCATGGCACTGCTTGTTAAACAAGCGAAAACGCAAACATGGTTAGTAGGCCATATATATCCCTTCTAACAAATTCTATACTACGGCCTTTTGTCATGTCGTTGAAACAAGCAGATGGCACGATCATATGAAGCATATGCTTCATCAAAAAGGATCGCTTGTGTTTCGCATGTTCGCACGGAGGGAACCAGCTTAGACAAGAAGAGCCATGAAAAGCTCCCTATTGAGCGTTCTAATCGTCGCTTGCTTCTCCGTGGATGTCAACGGTGCGTACTTTCGTGGCCAGTCTTGTGCACAAATAAGAGCCGCACCTATATGATTATAATGACCCATAGTCAAATGTGTAGTAAACTAGGCGGTATACGAAAATGCAGACGTACTTGTGTATGTTTGTCGTCACAGCTCACTTCGTTATCGCGACCTCCAAACACGCTGTCGTCTCATGTGCACTTAATATTGTTTGGCAGGCGACACTCCAGCAATGCGCGAAAAGCGATGCACCACACGAATGTTTCCTATACCATGGGCGCTCAGTAATAAGAATAGTGCTACTTGTTGCGTACCCTCAAAGCAGCCGGATGACCCTAGTTGAGGTTACCGATACCGCGGCGCCACAAGCCGTACCACACTAAGGGTGTTTCAATTAAATAAATGTGTCCTTGTGCTGCCGCACGTGTTTCCTTTAATGTGTGGCCGCGGCTTTACTTACAAGCGGAAGTATTTTCGGAGACGTAAAACAATGTACCATATTTTGTTCTCCATCAAGCGAGTCAATGTTCATGTGAAAGTGGCTTGTAAATTTTTTCCAGAATAACGTTCGCGATGTACTCTTTGTGTCCGCTTGACTAATCAAATTTGCACTTCAGCAGTGGTGGCTGCGCAAAGAAACGCAGAAATATCAGCCCTATACCAGCCGAACATCTTTTTACGGTAGCTACTTCACAGTGATCGAAACACTGATTTATTACTAGTAGCCGTGTAATTAGTTTCGCTTCTGCACAAGTGAGGGTCGAGGGCCCACCAAATGTGCAGCTAGCGGCAGTATTTCACGCTATGCAGAATTATTGTCGATCTTTTCTCAGTGCTTTGACAAACAACCCCTACTGCGTGCTTGCGGCGACATACCGCGAGAACCGCGCGGAATCCCACCGCTGGCAAACCGTTTAGGAAACGTTCTCGTCAAACCCGCAGCAAAAGTTGCGTTCCTGCACGGCCGTGGCATTATAAGCGGTTGCTACCCAATAAAGAATGTAGGCTCCACTTATAGAATCGATTTGCGCCTATCCTTTACTTCTGTAATAGAGTCATGCCAGCTGGTTTCTGTTGTAAGCTTGCCTATTTTCTTCCTTGCAATGTAAGTACTATATCGCAAAAAAAAAGTGTGCCGTTGGTGCGTGACCGTACACTAATGCCATAAAACTAAACGAAATTAGCTGGGTTGTTCAACTTTTCGACCCAAAATAAGCAACTCAAACGAATATGTATATTGCAAAATACACTAACGTAAGCAACGAAAAATGCTTCGAGCTACAGAAGTGACAGAACTTATTTGGAAGCTATCAGTCTGAAAGTGTAGGAGCGGGCGCTATGTTTTCCAAACTGGTTTTTAGTAATGGATGAGGTTCCGTGGGAGCCCACGTTTAAGGGGGCCGCCAGGAAAAAGTGAGTTGAGAGCTGTGGAGGCGTTCCCTAAACCACTGCGTGGAGAATGGGTTTCGTGGAAGTGAGCTGTTGCGACAGGATCTCCGGGAAAGAAGGTCATCCCGCAAGGGGCCGCGGTACAAGCCACGTCGCCGCGACGACCCAGAGGCGGAAACTAGGTCTCAAGCGGGTACGCCGTGTGGCCACCGGCAATAGTAACGGTGAGCGCTGCAGGCGTCGCCGAAAGAGAATGACGCACAGTCGTTTTCTAATTCCTACTGTCCCTACTGTGGGTCCATAGCCACATTTCATCACTCCATGGCGGAAGGCTCAAATCCACGGGGCGCTCTTCCCATACTTAACCCCACCCCTTCCTTTTGGGAGTGTGAACTGCTTAGCTCCTGCCAGCAGCAGTACCAACAGCTCATCACGTGGAAGGCCTACTCCACGTGGAAGACTTATCCTGACTTTCATATTAAAGTTTACCACAACTACTTACTGAGAGCAAGGATAGAGGAAATGCCCATGGTTGGCGTAGTAGTTTTAAGTGAGCGAAAATGAGTAGTTGGAAAATGGTACCTGGAGAGTTCCCTAACACAGCATGGCTGGACGGTCTGCATGAAAAAAAGAACGCTCCCTTTCACGACACTCGGGCTCTTCGCGTCGCTACCGTACACTAGTATCACCGACCTGCTGTCGAACACCTATAGATTCCTAACTCGCACGCTTCGGCAAATTCAAGAAGAGACAGCTGGATACATGATAAAAGCAGTTGGCGTGCGGACACGGACACAACAGGAGATATCACAACACAAACGCCGTTTATTAAACCCGCCAAGGTGGTCTAGTGGTTATGGTGCTGGACCGCTGACCCGCAGGTCGCGGGATCGAATCCCGGCCACGGCGGCCACAATTTTTATGGAGGCAAGAATGCTTGAGGACCATGTGCTTAGATTTAGGCGCACGTGAAAGAAGCCCAGGTGGTTGAAATTTCCATAGCCCTCCACTACGGCGCCACTCTCATAATCACATCCCGGTTTGGGACGTTAAACTCGAACAATTATTATATTATTTACTAAGAAATGAAAAAGCGCACTGCGGCGGAAAAGATCGACACAAAACTTATCTGCGCATTCACAGGCATGCAACGCTACCTGTCAATACGGTACACGTGGGGGTCTATACGCGGGAGATAGCTAGTCACGCAATTCATTCCTTCTTTATGCAAGTTAGTCGACGGCTGGCTCACGCATGCGCTTCCACTACTATCGATATGACAGGCCTATACAACCATACGCATCTGTTCATTCTTGTGTCTGTACAACACTGGGCGTCCACCCAATTTGGGCGTGCATTTACACTGCGGACAATGTAAAGGCAGATTAGATGGTGAGCCTGTTTTTCTAATAAAGGGTCTCTCTCTCTGTCTACGGTTAACAATCTATCATGCTCCATTAATCTCTGATTACTGCGGCCGTCTGCCTTGCAGAAGTGGTTGCGCTAAAATGCACCTCAACAGTAATCAGTAAATTTAATAACTCTTGGGGTGTTATGTCCCCAAACCACGATATGATTATAAGCGACACCTTAGTGAAGGGAGGGCTCCGGAAATGTCGACTACCTGGTGTTCTTTAACGTGCGCCTCAATCTAAGTACACGGACCTCTACCACTTCGCCCCAAGCATTTTGATATAGCAGGTTACAACTTCGACGATCTCAAACTTTAGATACCTCAGTCAAACTTCCGGTCCCTAAGAGGCAGAAAATATACAGAGTCGTACATTATTCACAAGTTCAAAACAGTCCAGCCAGCGGGTATTAATATTTCCAAGGGGGCTCTTGAATCCGTCAGATATGGTACATACACAATGAAAACCAATGAGAGTTAAGCCCGCCTTCTAGGAATTTCTGACAAACCATTGCTACGTGGTGCTTCCTCTGACAACCATAATTCACTGAAAATTCAGCACTTCCGCGAGGATGATTTCTGCTTCGGAGTGGAGATGCGATGCACGGTGAGTAGCAGAACGCGCTCACTTAGCCGCTGGGTCGTGTACGCTGGCCAGCTAATGACGCCGTTCTCCTGCAAGCAATCCCACGCAGGGTGTCGGAACGGAACGAAAACCGAAAACGAAAAACGAAAAAAACGATATTTTGGGCTGGAACGAAAACGTAACCGAAACTTTATCTATTATTTCGTTCCGGAGTGAAAATGAAATATTTTAATCGTTTTTCGGTTCACGAGAAAACTTCGCAATCCGGAGCAACTGAGCTCGTGCAATGTGAGCATATCTCAGGGTGCGGTATTAGCGCGTACCTCAGGCAGGAATTCCAAAGCAAAGATATGTTGAAATTGCGCGAAAAACGAAAACAGTGGCAACCAGAGATGTTTATATTAACGCAAGTGGATTTTTGCGCGCCTGTCACGCAGCCCAGCGTAGAGAGGGCATTGTCGGCGCTGAAGTTTGTTACAGCGAAAGCTGTTATGAGATCATAACGGCTGATTTTGGCGCCATAGTTGTCCACCGCCGCCGGTGTCCGTGACCGCTATCGCGTGATATAAAAAAATAAATGAGAAACAAATTTCTAGGATCGGATAACATTTCAACCCGCGCCCTCTGCGTGGCAGTCGGGTCTTCCACCACAGTGCCACGCTAGTGCTTCTATGCTTGCGAGGAGCGCTTGACAAGCGTGAGTGCTGACGAGCAGTGCGGCCCAGTATTCCGTATTCGATACAAAGGCACAAGGTGCCCGAGCGGTGCACTGTTCCAACTAATACCAGCAGATCTAGAGGTTCTTATTCCTCATTAAACAAACCTTATTTTTCTCCATATTCACAACCGTTCCAGACGCGTGGCAAAACTGCTTAGTCTTGAATACTACTTTCGTCAGCACAAAAATAGGCTACGTCGTCATTTTAGCAATAACACATTTAAGCATAAACAATATTAAAACACCACCATTCGTTCAAACATGCTGACAATGCAAATACTATAGGTAGCGGGAGAACTGCCCCTGTGGGAATTAGTAGGGTGGTTGTACTGCACGAGATATGTCACCAAGCTACTATCCCTCGACCTTGGTAACCTGTTTTGCGTACTCTTGCAGTTCTTAATGCATCTAATGACATCAGCTTTATGGGGCGTTCATTCTTAACTCAATAAAACTATCAAGATGCCTTTCTTACGTGGAGGAATTACATTGATAGAATTGAACTGCCCAGCCATTCCCGGAGTGCGAATGGGCTAAGTTTTTTTCATTCCGAGGAATTGAAAGGAATGGAATTGCGGCAAGTTCTAGTTCCTCGGAATGGATTTGAAATGAAATGGAGGCGCCCATTCCGCCACACTGCTTCCCACCCACTGCAAAGTGCTCAGCCATAATTTTTATCATCATCAGTCACAGCGCAAAGTGCACATAATGCCTTACAGATGTGTAGCTTGTACCACGGGACTCCGAAGAATGATGACAAATGGCATAGTGGGAACTTCTCTACTTCAGAAGAATTGGGATGATTTATGGCGTAGTGGGTACCTTGCATGTGTACTTGTATTATTGCCCCAAGAGACTCTCCAGCGGGCTCTAGAGAGGGCGCTGTTCCAGAGCCCACTAAAAAATTCGTATTTGTCATTTGAGAAAATAAATACTATGACTATGAAATTAATACTGGTTTGTGCTAGTTGGTAGAAATTCATGGTACAGTTACTTCCGCTCCTCTGAAGAACGTATTTTACCCTTGTCCCACTTTCCTAAGAGCAGGACAAGTAACTACATCACAAATCCAATGTTCGTTATGATTACCTTAACTTCAACTTTTTCATAAAAAAAAAACCGTTACGAACCGTTACGGAACATTTTTTTTCGTTCCGGAACAGAAACGGAACGGAACTTTTTGCGCTGGAACGAAACTAAAACCGAAACGAAAAACATTTCGTTCCGACACCCTGATCCCACGTATTGTTTGTCTACCGCCATATTGACCCCAAACTTAGGTTAACGCCTTAATTCAAGTTGGCCCACCCAACTTTATTTTATTTATTTATTTATTTTATTTTCGATACTGCCAGTCTCATACGAGACCAAAGCAGAAGGGCATCAGTTCTTGGATACACAATACAGTTTTCAGTTTCACGTTTATACAGCGGCATATTTGTCAGAACGTGGAAGAATGGTTGGAGGCAGAAATGCCTGTAGGGGTCTCGAGGCAAAATTAAAAAAGTACATTCTGAAAAAATGGCGTTAATTGTATACAAACACTGAGCAATCGGTACATACCTAAAGACGGCATAGAAGACAGCTCTTATGTAGTAGACAATACAACTCTAGTTGTACACAAACACAAGAGCACTGGGAACAATACACCAGAAAAATGCACACTTAGGTAACTTTGAACCAGTTGCTGCATCCAGCAAACAAATTCGTTTACGCGCGATTGGACTCGAACATTTATTCCACAAAAAATAACTGCTAGTAAAATGACAGTACAACACTAGTTGTACACAAACACAAGAGCGCTGGAAACAATACACCAGAAAAATACACACTTAGGTATCTTTGAACCAGTTACTGCACCCAGCAAAACAATATAGTTCACGCGCAATTGAACGCGAACATTTATTCCACAAAAATAACCGCTAGAAAAAACGATAATACGGCTCATCAAAAGAGAAAAAGGTAACTGGAAAATTATTTGCAGAACATGTCCTCGATTTTTGAGGTGAGCTCTGACAATGATTGTATACTGGTAATCGAGGAATCTAGACTATTCCATTCTCTTATTGACAGGGGAAAGAATGAATGCTTGAAGCAATCGTTGTTCAAGGTGTATTCTGTAATAGTGAACGCATGTTTGTGTCTTAGTTCTCTGGATTCTGCTAGGGAGATGTATTTTGATGCATCGATGCGGCTGCGGTTATGAAGCAGGTTGTGTAGAAATTTTAATCGTGCCAGTTTTGCTCTTGTCGCTGGCGTAGGAAGACCGCAAGATTCTGAAAGGTTAGTGGGCGAGTCGGTGCGTTCATACTTGTTGTAGATAAACCTTACGGCCTTCCTTTGTACCCGTTCTAACCTTGCGATATGAGTGGCATATTGAGGGAACCAAACAGTGTTGGCGTACTCTAAAATTGGACGAACGAATGTTGTGTAGGTTAAGAGCCTAGTTTGTGTCGGTGCAAGTGGGAGACGCCTTCTTAAGAAAAACAGCTTGCGCAAAGCGGCAGCTGTGACGTTATTTATGTGTGCTTCCCATCTCAGATCGGAAGTTAATGTAACACCGAGATATTTCTGCACCGTGACTCTTTGTTCTCTATGCTTTTCTATTTGTTCTATTTGACTATTTTTTCTCTATGCAGCCATATGTATATGTCCTTGTCAGAAAGGTGCCACGCCCTTAGCGTTACAGGCACGATTTTCCCACTAACATTGCCGGAGAAATCACACACACAAAAAAAATGTTGCGCATTGAAGCTTTACATGGCGATTTCTACATCTTATTTTTACACCTCTTTGCAGCTGCTCAGTTCCATACCTACTCTGTTTTTCACGGCGATTTCTAGCTCATGCCGGTCCTTCTGCACCGCCGTTGTTTGGAGGTCTAGTCCAGCGAACGTTGCTGTGTCACCATTTGTTCACCTTCGCATTCTACGATAACACTTGTGTTGCCTCATGGACTGCTTCCCCTTCTAACAGCAGTCGCGAAGCCAAAGGTCTTACGCTTTATAGTCTGTGCACGTTTTTATTCCTCAGATACGGCAGGTTCACTGGAATTTAAAGCTATCAGTAAGAATCCTGTTAAAGACATACGAAACAAAATTTTTGCCGCCCAGATGTTCAGCCAAACTGAAATATTGGGCGCTGAAAGCGAGAGACACAACTTTAGTTCAGAAAAAACAAGCGAAAACAATGAATTTAAGCCGTTTTTCACACACTACCGCGTCTCACGGACGCGCCGTCAACAAGAGGAGGTGATGTTTGGTGAGGTTTAATGCACCTTAAACGGGCATGGCGACAATGCCAGCCGTCGCCCACTGATCAGAACCCGCTCAGCCCACTACGAACGGCGCCGTCAGCGAACAATGCTCCCGGGCGGGAAAAAGCCCCTAAAGTAAAAATGAGGGGGGGGGGGCGCACGTCTCAGAGCCTTTGAGGCCAGAGCCTAGTGGGATGTAAAGGAGAGAAGTAGCAGGAGATGAACACGTGCACCCTGCATCTGCCGCGGTAGCTTTGACGGCATGGCTCGCGTTGGCGTGCAGCCGCTTCAAGCTGACAATACACCAAAAATACAGCCAACTGTTCAACAGTATGTGAAATGAACTCTGTTTATTGGAACAGTCGTGTCTTCCGAGCAGAATTTCGATGTTTTCCTCATTTCTCCCCGATTTTTGTTCAGTATCCTTCTAAAAAAGAATGCACACCGCACGGCATATCACCTTAGCACCAACCAATGAATGTACTAAATTTTAAAAAAGAAAGCAGCGGGAAATTCCTCGCTGAGGAGACCGGTAAATATGAAGTGCGACGCCACTTGAGTAATTATGATAATGAAACGTCGAAGAACTTACAAGAAAAAAAAAGATCCTTGCTGACGGCGTGCACATAATGCCGTAGGCGCCAATTTCCTTAAAGTTTTTAAGATGTTATTTTCGAAAGCTTTGATAACGTTTACGCAACAGCGGTTACCTCTGTAGTGCTGCGGCCCCGCAATCACTTAACTGAGGCTTCATTCTGGCATGCCCGATTTATTTATGCAGACAAACCAATGTAAGAGTGTATGTCACATAGTGCGCCTTCAGGGATTGCCTGCCTGTCACGCCAGCAGCTTGTTTGGCGATATCCTATCGCGGCGACCGCGTACAATACGCGTTCACTGTACTTACATATTCGGTAAACGAATACCCTGGTAAACAATTATGTGCTTCTTTTACAGCGAACGCTGTTATGAGATCATTTCAACGGCCGTTTTTGCGCCGTAGTTGTCCGCCGCCGCCGCCGCTGGTGTCCGTAACCACTATCGCACGAAATAACAAAAAAAGGAAAAAGAAAGGAACTAGGTTTAAACCTGGGCCCTTCTGCGTGGGAGCCCAGTGTTCTACGTCAGGGCATGCCGGTGCTTGAAACTGCGTTGGAAAAAAACCCTATCCAGGCTTCATGTCGGGAAGGAACCACATTAACATATGTAATGTAGTGTGGTAGAAGAGTAAAATAACCACCAGGCGTCACACAAACGCGAATTCTGTAACCGGACGTCACACAATGCAAATTGCGCAACGAGTGGGTTGTTGAGTGCTTCCAACCGATTACAAAGGCCTCTACGATAATTCTTCATCGTCATCAGCCACAGCATCAACAAAGTGCACATAATGCCTTACAGGTGTTTAGCGGGTACCACGGTTCTCCGCAGAGTGAGTGAGTAAAAACTTTATTGGACATGTCCGGCGTCATTGGGCGGCCCGGCCTAGGCCCGGCCCGGGTCCAAGGACCCCGGCCTAGGTGACGGCCTCGAGTCCTTGGACCCGGGCGGCATCCTGGGCGTGCCGGACGGCCCACAGTTGATCGCAGAATGACGAAAAATTGCATAGTGGCTGCTTCCATACTTCACAAAAATTAGGATGATTTATAGCGTAGTGGGTTCCTGGCAAATGCACTTCTATTGGTTGCCAAGGAAGCCCACAAGGCTGCCATGATCCATTTCCTCAGGCTCTCAATAAAGTTAATTCCTTCTCTCTCTAGCTCTCCGTTTCTCCGGTTAACGTATGGTATAAAGAGTGGTGGGAGAGTTAAATAACGACCGGGCGTGACACAATATGAATTACGTAACTAGTGGGTCGTTTAAAGTTTCCAACCCATTACAAAGGGCTCAGTCATAATTTTTCATCGTCATCAACCACCGCAATAACAACGTGCACATAATGCCTCACAGACGGTACCTCGCTTCTCCGCAGGATAAAGAATAATGTCGTGGTGGGTGCTTCCCAACTTCCCAAAAATTATGATTTGTGGTGTAGTGGATACGTTGCTAATGTACTTGTATTAGTAGCCACAAGAGAGTTTATAACGGGCTCTAGAAATGCCGCTCTTCCAGCTTTCGCTGTGACTGCGCTGCGCTTTCCGCGCAGGCCTGGCGTTTTTGTCCACACGTATTTATTAGACTGTAAAAAAAAGTCAGTTTCACCACAAGGGCAAAGCAATGAATGCGATAGCAACAAATTGTAGTGCTACACGAAGTGAGGCTGGCAGCTAACTGTTTTGTATCCGATCTCGCGTAACTAGAAAACGCTGGTGTAAGAGAATACGGCCGCTCCAAGGAGAGATGCTTCCTGCATAGTCACTTCGTGTTGAGGGCGCAGCACGTAGAAGGGTATAGGAGCCGCCCGCTTTGATGGCTTTCGAGATAGCGCGCGCGCCAGCGATCGCGACCGCGCCCTTGGATTCAGAGTTCAAAGTGGCTGCTCGCGCGACAACACCCCCCCCCCCCGCCCTCAGCTCGTGTCTTTTCATGGTCGTTAAAGACAGGCGGGACGTTTCCTGTCTGCTTCGACGGCAGGGCTCCCGAGTGGGGTGATGTTATCGCATGCACCGTCCGAGCGACGGAAATGGGCCGGCTCGTTTGATCTCTGCTTCGGCCACGTTCGTCGCCCCCGCTCGCGCGCTTTTACCTGCGGTAGAACCCACAATGCGCAGGGGGATCTTATCAATTTGGACTTCATACCGGAAGGGCATGACGCCAACGGCGACGGCGATGGCATAAACCCGTCGAGACTGTCCATATAATTGCTATGGCAATAAAATGCGCGAAGTTTTCACTAAGTTACGCAAAGCTTGGCACTGCGAAGCTGGTTGATCCTCAGCTCGTGGTGCTGCAGCACTGGAATCACAACGCCGGCGGCGATTCGATACAGCGCGACAGCGCTCTTGGCCAAAGACGGCGATGGGCGGATTCGGAATATGCGCAGTGCTTGGCACTCGGAATGTGTTGAAATCGCTGTCCCTGAATCACGGTGTCAGAAACTGGCGGTTTTTATGGCGACGGATCGGCGGCAGCTCCTCCTCGGCGCGGAGGCCGCTTGGCTATATTTAGCAACGGCGAAGCAGGGGTGTTTTGTTAACAGACGTCATGCTGCCAGCTTTAACAACTTCGCTGTTAAAACTTCCCTCGTTTCGAAAGCATTCACAGAAGTGCCCAGGAGGGTTTCCGCATGTTGTTTTTGTACAGCGGCAATAGCCAAACCAATGAGGAGTGCGCGGGCGTTATCGTACCCAGCACGCGAAAGAGGCGCGCCCGTATAGAGGGAGACTCCGCAACGCCTCGCCCCAATATTTTTGTGCTGCTCGTCCCCGCAGGAATACGCCGTCCCCGCAGGAAGGGACCTTGTAAATTTTTATTCTTCCATTCTTGCTCCTTGAGGAGCGCGCTCGGTAGGAAAATGCGCACACCAAAGACGCAGTGCGACTCTCTTCGTGGTAAGCATCTTAAGTTAGAGAACAGAACATCCCAATAACTTGAAATACTTATTTAGATACGAAGAAAGAGATAAACTTTCTTAAACTGCGCGAGAAGACGAAGACACAAGTAAGAAGAACATTCAGAAACACCACGAGCGCTCAGTGGTGTTTCTGAATGTTCTTCTTACTTCTCGCGCAGTTTAAGAACGTTTATCGCTATGAACCAACTAGCCTGCCAGAACGTATTACTGACGAAGAAAGCATTGTCAAAGATGTCCGCATTTTTGTTTCTTACACAACATTTGGGCAATATTTATTTGGCGAAAATAGAAAGTGGCAAAAAAGGTCAGGAATTCAAAACAGGTGCTACTAACTGTTTATCGTGAAAAACGCCCCTCACCATATATACCAACAATAACACTTGAGTAGCGACACATCGTGGAAAAGGCGAGGAAATCCGCTAGATAAAAAAGCGGTATAAAAATAGTATACCGACGATCTAAATAAAAATATTATAGTATCGTATAGATAAGTATAGATAAAAATAGTATACCGACGAATGCGAGCATATTAAAGCCGCGCTGATACAGGCTGAATCGTGCTTTGTTACACTCTTAATCTAGTTCCAGATAAGTTCCAGCTAGTAAGCGGAACTTTTTTGCAAAAACGTTCCGCTTACGTAGGCGCAGCTAGTGCTCCAGATAAAGCTCAGCTATGCGGAACAGTGTTCGGTTACTTGCACTGGGCCCTACGCGCTCCAGCGTCCCACTTACTAGCTGGATCATAGTTCCAGCAGCTAGGTCAGTTTTAATAGCCCTATTCAACGCTCTTTGTAGAACGTTTATATATATATTAAAAGAAACAGCAATGTTACAAAATCTATGTGAGGCTACAATTGTGATAGCTTTCGCCCATGCTTCACATGGGCATGATCTGAAAGCTGAAGCCTATTGCTGATGGCACTCAACCCTATGAAATACTACTCGCAGCATAACAGTACTGCTAACAAGGCCTGCTATTCCGGCTGGCAGTACACATCAGTAAGATGTGTGGAAAACACTTTTGACTCCTTTATTTTGCAGAAAACCTTTTGCAGCATGGTGAGATGGAGACAAGTACAGCACATACAGGCAATGCAAGGCCAGACTAGAAACTCATGAGTAAACTATAGTACACAAGTCAGTACGATGAACATCAGCACACTTGGAATGAACACGAAACCTGCATATTCAGTTTTCAGCCAGGTCAGCCTTGTGGCTTGTCCTCGTGAGGCAGCTATCAGCTGCTTCAACAAAGCTTTCAGCCGATGTCACATAAAGCATTGCTCAAATGTGTTGTTCTTTACTAGGATGGTTTGCAACAACCCTAAAGTTTGTCCAAACGCATGCGGATACGAGATCAAGTATGAAACAAGAAGTCAAACACAGAATCAGTCCACGTTCAAGGGAACATCCAGGCACAAGGCGCACAGTCTGTTTCTTGCATACAATTCTTTCTGATCCAGGTTCCATGATAACACACGGCCCTAGAAGAAGCTTGCTGGTATCATGCTGGTCCTAAAAGAAGTTTATTGCATCCCAAAGTAAAGCCTTATCATGTAGCACTTTTATAACATTTCCACCATAATATAGCAAGCGCACTGTTTTGAGTCACTCGTAAAGGTTGCAGATAAACAATAACCCCCTCAAATAATAAAATATATTCAGTCACATGTGGCAATCTACACTGAATAACAACAAGAAATGTGGAAAAAAAAAGCTTATTAGCGGGTTACGTTTTTACTTATTGTTATTCAGGGCAACTTTATACATTTATGACAGGCCCCATAAACCATAAACTTAGAAGACTATACTGTTTGGTGACTTGGTAATTCATAATGATGAAAATAGCGCGAACAAACGTAAGACAAGACAAAGAAGGCTACAGCACAAACTCATACTAACAACTGAACTTTTATTAGAAAGAAGAAAATATATAGGAAGCCCAAGCCACATGTTCACAACGAACAGAGCCAAAACCCCCAGATATGCGAATCCAGGAATCTTATCTCTGCCTTATTTAACGCAAGGGAAGGCTTTGCCACACAGTCATCTTCAGCTTTCAAAATGAAAAAAAAAAAGCTTCAACGAGCTCAGGTGCCGTCTGGTCCCTATCACGTGCGACCACTTTGGCATCAGACAAGCGAGGAGTACACCTACACTCACGGCAGTGCAGGGCCAAATTTGACGAAGGCTGACCATTCAAAGATCGACGTGATCTTGCAGGCGCGCATTCAGACAGCGGCCTGTCTGTCCTATATAGCATTTACCGCACGTGAAAGGCACCTGATACAAAACTCCCTTGACACAAACCGAAGGGCTGTCCCTGTGTTTCACCTTACATTCATGCCATTTCTGCGCAGTCCCGTCCACCTTCCTTTCAACCGCGGCGCATACTCTACCAAGCTTATTCTTAGCCGAAAAAACAACATCAATATCATATCTAGCACCAACCTTCTTGAGACGATGGGAAACACCGTGCAAGAAAGGGATGGGAAACACTGTGCAGAAATGGCATGAATGTAAGGTGAAACGCAGGGACAGCCCTTCCGTTTGTGTCAAGGGAGTTTTGTATCAGGTGCCTTTCACGTGCGGTAAATGCTGTATAGGACAGACAGGCCGCTGTCTGAATGCGCGCCTGCAAGATCACCGTCGATCTTTGAATGGTCAGCCTTCGCGTCAAATTTGGCCCTGAACTGCCGTGAGTGTAGGTGTACTCCTCGCTTGTCTGATGCCAAAGTGGTCGCACGCGATAAAGACCAGACGGCACGTGAGCTCGTTCAAGCTTTTAGGGGCGAAGCTCCTTAAGGCGGCACCCGTTCGTCCCTCGTAGTCGTAGTCGTAGTGCGTAACCAGTCTTACGCTTTGACCTCCAAGGTGGTGCCGGTGGGAGATTTTTCCTGTGCGTTGTTGAACAATAAAAAATTCGCAGCGTTAGCTAAAAGCCGACTTCTTCTGTCTCTCATTCCCATTAGCAGCCATTCGTTACCTCCAAGGTAGTGCCTGGTTAGATTTCTCCTGTGAGTGATTAAACAATAAAAATTTTGTTCAAAACGCCGTTGATTGATGAAATAAACCAACAAAATACGCCAGATGTTTTGTAAAAGCAAAACGAAAGAACGCCAGATGTTTCTAAAGCAATACGAAAAGACGCCAGCTGCTTAACGAAAGACGCCAGAAGTTTTCTAAAGCAATGGTTTTCTAAACAATGAAAATTCACAGCGTACATGTAAAATTAAAGTGCGCTGCAAGTCGTCATAACTCATCGAACCTTTAGTATAAACGCGCCCGATCTCACGTCGGTGATGATGTACTGGGCAGAATTCACGGAAGATTCACGGTTTACCGATGAACCTCCGCAGCTTCGCCCACTCATCATCATTCACTCCGTGGATATGCTGTGATTTTTTTTTCTCATTTTGAAAGCTGGAGATGACTGTGTGGCAAGCTTTCCCTTGCGTTAAATAAGGCAGAGATAAGATACCTGGATGCGCACATCTGGGGGTTTTGGCTCTGTTCGTGGTAAACATGTGGTTTGGGCTTCCTTTAATTCGTCTTTCTAATAAAAGTTCAGTTGTCAGTATGCGCTTGTGCTGTAGCCTTCTTCGTCTTGTCTTACGCTTATTCGCGCTATTTTTCATCATACACCATAAAACATAATGGACTGCAAAGGACCATTTAGTTTAAGGTGTTTTTAAGTATGTTTAAGTTGTTCTGAATATCAAACTTATCTGTAGCCATTGTTCCCAGAAAGGATTAAGCACCTCAGTGCAATGAATCAATGCCACCTTATTTATGTTTCCTACCAGGTGCTCACCATAGATATTAAAGCAAATTCTGATTTTTTAAGACGTAGGTAGCTGTCAATATGAACAGAGCTGCTCAAGCTGACCTTTTCTAGCATTCTATAAAGTTCACTTTCCATAGGGTGCAATGATGGCCCAAACCTAATCTCAACCTCCATGCCAACTGAAAAGACAGTACACACGGCACTCAAATGTCACATTCAATACGCACATAGCTTTTCATAAAATAAATGTCTTAAAAAACACTCAGTGTATAAGTTTTTGAGTTAAGGTGGTTTGTTCTTGGGCACATTGAAAACTTCCATGAGCTCTTTTTAAATTAGTGAAGCTTACATACTTTGTAATAGAAGCCCCATTTTTCAACAATTTATATTTCGCGAAGAACGGTTACGTTCAATCTATGTTTTTTTGCTCTCTTGCTTACAGCATACCTGTACGAATCACTGGGATTTGGCCTGTTCAGTGATGTTTCCTGCCTTTTGCTTTCATGCACCGTGCTTTGCAATGTACTATGCACTAAGCATGTATACTCAGGAGTCTGTGCATTGAAAAAAGCATGCGGACAAAGGTGTGAACGCTGCTGTTTTTAAATGCGAAGCATTTCTTAGCGAACCTCTGGCACTTTGAGCGTTTCTATCTACTATATCTATCTATCTATCTATCTATCTACTATCTTATCTAGCCGCCCTACGCCTGGTGCTCTCATGATCGCCTCCTTAACTTGGTGTAGACAAAATTTGCATAGGAAGTAAGAGTATTTGACGAATATGATTGCCGGGTCATGATATGCATAACGTTAAAAAATTGTCGCGTACGTCGTCAAACCCTTTCCACTAGACACGTGTGGCACATACCCGTTTACCCACGGGCTGCGGTGTACGGTATGTCGCCACAGGTGATTGACAGTTTATATCTACCCCAGCAACGGCGAGACAGACAGTGTTAACTTAATGTTAGAGCGTTTAAGGAAAACCAACATCGGCCGCATGACTCAACGAATGGAAAGAATGAAAATTAGGATCCCAGCAGGAATCGAACCCAAGCATTCCTCGTGGCAATCAGGTATTCTACCACTGAGCCACGCCAGGTCTGTAAACTGGTTTGAAAAAGCAGCCTACGCAGGCGTAATATTGTTACGGTAGCCTCAGTAACATTTATTAAATCGTTAAAACAGCGCAGGGTGGACAAGATGGCGTCAGTCCAGCAACAACCGAGAAGCGACGTCCGTCTTCCTCGTCTTTCATGCAGCCACGCTGCGGCGGATGTATGGTATCATAACCCCCCGGCGTAGAAGCACCGTCTCGGTGCTTAATCTACACAGATGTGGTCGAGGAGGGTAATAAGGCTTGAGCCTAGACACGTGAACGACGTCGCTCGTAGCTGCTGATGGCGTTGTGGATCGGCTGGGACGATCTCATACGTAACGTCAGTGATTTGGCGAACGACACGGTATGGTCCAGTGTACCGTGACAGGAGTTTCTCAGAAAGCCCCACACGCCGAGTGGGAGACCAGAGGAGCACAAGAGAACCCGGAGAAAAGTGCACATCTCTATGACGACAATCATAGAGCTGTCTTTGGTGCTCCTGCGAGGCCTCGAGGCGATTACGGGCGAGTTGGCGCGCGTGGTCGGCGCGGGCGATGGCTTCTGCGGCATATTCGGTGGCGGAGGGCAGCAAGGTGTCCAAGGGTAGTGCGGGTTCTCGTCCGTATAGGAGATAGAATGGTGAATAGCCGGCAGTGTCGTGACGCGAGGAATTGTAGGCGAACGTCACATATGGCAAATGAATGTCCCAGTCCTGGTGATCAGCCGCAACGTATTTTGCGAGCATGTCGGTTATGGTCCTGTTGAGGCGCTCCGTGAGGCCGTTCGTCTGTGGATGGTACGAAGTCGTAAACTTGTGTTTGGTATTGCAAGACCGCAGGATTTCGTCAACGACAGCTGAGAGAAAGGTGCGGCCACGATCAGTGAGAAGTTGGCGAGGGGCTCCGTGCACTAAAATTATGTCGTACAACAGAAAGTCCGCAACGTCGGTAGCGCAACTCGTCGGAAGCGCTCGTGTGATAGCGTACCGCGTCGCGTAGTCTGTGGCGACAGCAATCCATTTATTTCCGGAGCTGGAGAGTGGGAAAGGACCAAGCAGGTCAAGACCAACTCGAAAAAAAGGGTCAGCGGGAACGTAGATCGGCTGAAGGCATCCAGCTGGAAGGGCAGACGGCCTTTTGCGGCGCTGGCAGGGCTCACAAGCGGCGACATAGCGTCGAACAGAACGGGCAAGTCCAGGCCAAAAAAAACGACGACGTACACGGTCGTATGTGCGGGAAACGCCCAAGTGGCCCGCCAAGGGAGCGTCATGAAGTTGGTGAAGGACAGTCGAACGCAGGTGGGCTGGTATGACGAGGAGTAAGTCGGAGCCGAGTGGATCGAGGTTGCGGCGGTATAGGATCCCGTCTTTGACGAGATACATTCGTACAGGCGCGTCGCGAGGCGTGGACTCAAGTTGGTCAATAATGGCTCGTAAAGAAGAATCCTTGCGTTGCTCTTCGCCAATATTGAGCAGCTGCGACACAGAAAAAGCGTCTGCGATGGTGTCAGTATCGGTTGCTTCCTCCACAGGGTAGCGGGATAAACAATCCGCATCCTGATGCAATCGCCCTGTTTTATACGTTACAGAGAACGTGTATTCTTGCAGGCGTAGAGCCCAGCGAGCGAGTCGTCCTGTGGGATCCTTGAGTGAGGCTAGCCAGCAGAGCGCGTGATGGTCGGTGACGACACAGAATGGGCGCCCGTATAAGTATGGACGAAACTTGGCGACTGCCCACACAAGAGCGAGGCACTCGCGCTCCGTGATTGAATAGTTGCGCTCGGCGGGAGAGAGCAGTCGGCTTGCATAGGCTATAACACGGTCGTGTCCACGTTGGTGTTGCAATAACATTGCTCCTATGCCATGCCCACTGGCGTCAGTGCGGACCTCGGTTGAAGCTGATGGGTCGAAGTGGGCCAAGACTGGCGGCGTGGTAAGCAGGGTCGTAAGTTGGGAAAAAGATGAGGCTTGATCAGGGCCCCAGTAAAACGGGGCGTCTTTCTTCAAGAGGTCTGTGAGGGGGCGTGCAATGGTCGCAAAGTCCTTAACAAAGCGCCGGAAATAGGAGCACAGCCCCACAAAGCTGCGAACATCCTTTGGGGACTTCGGAACAGGAAAGTTTATAACGGCGCGAATTTTCTCTGGATCTGGGCGCACGCCTGTGGCATCGACGAGGTGGCCAAGCACGGTGATTTGACGACGAGCAAAGTGGCACTTGGAGGAGTTCAGTTGAAGTCCGGCTCTACGGAAAACGTCAAGAATTGCCTCTAAACGACTGAGATGTGAGTCGAATGTGGGCGAAAAAACAATAACGTCGTCGAGATAACACAAGCAGGTGGACCATTTGAACCCTTGGAGCAATGAGTCCATCATTCTTTCGAAGGTGGCCGGCGCATTACAGAGACCGAAGGGCATCACCTTGAACTGATAAAGACCATCAGGAGTGACAAATGCGGTCTTCTCGCGATCCATGTCATCGACGGCTATCTGCCAGTAGCCAGACCGAAGGTCGATAGTTGAAAAATAAGTAGCACCATACAGGCAGTCTAGGGCGTCGTCGATGCGGGGCAAAGGGTAAACATCTTTTTTGGTAATCTTGTTGAGGTGCCGATAATCTACACCAAAAGCGCCATGTTCCATCCTTCTTTTTGACAAGGACGACAGGAGAAGCCCAGGGGCTGCACGAGGGTTCGATAATGTCTTTCGCGAGCATCTTCTCGACTTCCTGTTGTATTGCTGTACGCTCCGACGCGGAAAACACGATATGGACGCCTGTGAATAGGATTCGCATCGCCAGTATTGATGCGATGCGTAACGACGGTCGTTTGGCTTAAGGATGTACTGGCAAAATCAAAAATATCGCGATAGCGCTCCAGAACTTGGCAAAGAGCTGCAGCTTGATCAGACGTGAGGTCCGATGAAACCATCCGTTCAATGTCGACGCCCGAGGATGGTGATGAAGTTGAACCTTGGGCTGAGCTGCAGCAATCGTCCACTCTGAAGGGCTCGACATGGTGGTCCTGAAGAGCGGTAATTTGGGCGAGGGAGATACCCTGTGGAAGAACTTGTGCAGTCAATGCGAAATTGACAAGAGGAAGGCAGGTGCGGTTTCCAGTAATTGTCAGAATCGTGTGCGGAACAGCGACGCCACGCGTAAGCATCACGGCAGGAATCGGTGCAACCATGTAATCGCCGTCAGGTACAGGTGGCGTGGAGGATAAGTCGACGTGTATAACGGAATTAGGCGGGAGGCGTATGAAATCCATGCAGCTCAGACGACTTTGAGGTGGGTCGGTCGGATCGGAAAGGAGAGGCAAATCAAGGTGAAGAGAGCCGGCTGAACAGTCTATGAGGGCAGAGTGAGTGGCTAGGAAATCCATACCGAGAATGAGTTCATGAGGGCAATGTTCGATAACAGCAAAAAGAACGACAGCGCTTCTATCTTCAATAGTAACTCGGGCAGAGCACATGCCAAGGATAGCGGCAGTTCCCCCGTCGGCGACTCGTACGGCTCGGTTTAGGGCGGGCGTGACAACCTTCTTAAGTCGGCGGCGAAGAGCAGCACTCATAATGGCACATGCGCCCCAGTGTCTATTAACGCGCTCACAGGAAACATCGTCCACAGTAACGTCTAAAAGATTCCGGTTGTCGTTAACGTCAAAAGAGGATTTCTTGCTGAGGTCGTCGATGCAGCTCCACCTCCAGAAGCTGCACTGCCTAGTTTTCCGGTCGGAGGCGCTGCGAATAGGTCGGAGAGGCAGCACGGCGAGATTGTGGGGGCGAGCGAGATTGACGGCGAGCAGGGGATGGTGAGCGGTCGTAGCGAGGTCTGGTCAGAGGTGCGGCTGGAGCAGAGAATGTGGTCGGCATAGAAGATGCAAGTGTTGAGGACGACTGGGTGACAGAGCTGGCCTGGTTTGGAGACCCCATAGTGTGCCGTTGGAGCCCAGTGGTTGCGGCAATGGCGAGCGATATGACCAACGCGTCGGCAGTTGAAACATATGGGCTTGTCGTCAAAGGTACGCCATTCGGACAGGTTGCGTGTCGAGAATAGTTGGACGCAAGTCGAGGAGTTGACGGCCGACGATAAAAAGGCTCAGCAGAATATACAGGTGAACAGGATGTAGGCCGACGTTCGATAATTCTTGACGGACGACGGCCTGGATCAAGGAAAGCGTGGTCGGGAAGGCTCAGGCGTTGTGAATGGAGTCACTACCGGTTGCGCTGCCTCGACTTCTCGACGAATGATGCGGGTGAGGTTGTCACATGAGGGGTCTGGCGGAAGACGTCATCACAAGACGAAGTAGCGCTGTGTTCGGAAGGCGCGTGATGCTTTGAGGTACGCGGCGGGCTTTAAGCCTGG
>NC_051178.1:86423240-86603239 GCF_013339695.2 Rhipicephalus sanguineus
CTAAGCCTTCTCACTTTGACCAACTGGCTTTCAGAAGAAAACTTAATGCACAGATTTGAGAGCTAAAGGACACTAAACCAGTTTCACTTGGTGACAGTCCAGAAGGCAAGTACAACATTGCACATACTGCAATACGGTGTGTAGTTGAGCATTGTATTGGGCTACAGAAAAACCAATCTTGTTGCCTTCAGCGGTACTGTACCCTCCATTGCAAACCAGAACGTGCAAATGCAGTTGTTTCGGCATGCGCACTGTTGGACAACCTTTGTATTGCAGAAGGCGACAGAAGTGTGCGATGATTTTATTGATGGCAGCAGTGATGAAGGCGACAATGATGGAAGTGTCCTTAGCGGTGAACCCCAAGTGCAGTTATTTAGACAAGAGAGGTCATCACACTTCACATCTCTTTCTGGACAAACTGTCTGCAATAATGTTCTCAACACCTTTGGAAAGATGATCACTGTTGCACAACCTTTGCATTGCTGAAGCTGACAGCAGTTTGGATGATGTTTTTGGTGGCAGCAGTGATAAAGGTGGCAATGATGCCAGTGTTGACCCATAACCAGTCACTCTACACATCTTTGCAGACAGGCTGTCTGCAATGGTGTTCTTAGCCTCTTAGGCAGCATGTGCACTGTTGCACTATTTTTATCTTGCTGAAGGTGATAGCAGTCTGGATGGTTTTAGTGCTGGCAGCCATAATAAAAGCAGCGATGATGGCAGTGTCATCAGTGGTGACACGTTACCACAGTTATTTAGGCAAGAGAGGTCATCATGGGTCGCATATCTTTGCGGACAGGCTGTCTGCAATAGCTTGGCATCACACGGCAGAAGCAAGCTGGTGGAAGAATCCCACGCGACTTACAGAGAAAATTGGGACGCCATCATGCAACTGGGCATAGAGTTAAAATCTGCGTCCCCACCCGTGCCTCATAACTCCTTTTAACCCCCTCTACGGCGGACGCCGCGCTTGGCACCCTGCCCGCACGTCTGCGCCTGCGTGCTTGCTGTGCTGGCGCCAGCCTTGACAAGTTCATTAAGCGCATCAAACCGTTAAAGTTTTATATGGAAGGGATCGTTGGCCGTCGTGGGCAGTTTTCACTTGCCCTCATTCTTCTGCAGGTCTTGTGTACACTTTGTCCACCGCCATGGATCGCAACATGCACGTTGCCTGCGTCGTTCGGTGGTGTCAGAATACGGGTAAAAACAAATATTTTTGGATATGTGATATTTGAAAGAGCATGATGTTGCAGCAATATTTGTCATGAAGCAGCAGATATTTTAATTGAAACGAAGTTTCACTTTTGCGTCTCTCGTGTAACCATGTGCTTTGCATTGTCTCATGCTAATCACTCACGATCAATTAAAAACATCTTTCTGAGATACAAGGTCGATGCACCACACTTGTACTGTGCCAAGACGGCGAAACGGGTTCAATTTTGCATGAATCGACTGTGTGGTTAATCTGTAGTTGGAATTTATGGTTTTCACACTGACTTTTCTTCAGGATGAAAGAATTTCTGGAATACAGCCGAAGGGAGAAAGCGCGCAAACTGCAGGTTCTGCTCGGTGCACGTTAAAACGGCGATTTCATGGACCCGGCGAAAAGCAGACTGATCTGGTTGGCCACTGAGCTATATGGAACATTAGCGATTTCGACATTCAGACTAACTCAGAGCACATCACATCTTTAAGTATTTAAATGGAAAGCAAGTTGTTGATCCCTGTGCTGTTATTCTACACATTTTAGACACATATTTTGCTCTTGCCAGTGTCTGTTGCCCTTCCTTGATGTTCATTATCCAACATTTATTTTGCGAAAAGATCATCAAAAGCTCATCTTCTGCACAATATTTTCTAGGTCATCATGCTGTCAGTCTTGGGCCTCTGCAGGAACTGACACGTGAAGCAGGGCCTTCCGGACTATGCAGAGGTGTGAGCATTATTGCAGCAGATAACATAGCATAATCATACATTAGGACTTCATTAGTCGGCATCCACAAAGTAGCCAGTTGCGGTCTCCCAAATTCAGAGTCCATCACGCTTGCAAATGTTGCGATGCATGCCTTGACAAGATGGAAACTGGACATGGGGGCCCCTACACGAGCACGAGCCCTCGTGCAGTGCAGTGAACTTGCTGCTCTCTGCCATCAACGAATTCATAGACCAAAGCTTCACCATGGTGGAAAGAGAAATGGTTTATGAGGCCAAGCATGTAGTGGCATGCAACGACAAGGAAATGAGAGAAAATACAATAACGTTCGCCGGACTTGTTCTGCAACCATCAGCTGTGAACAAGGACCCCACACGAACTTGAAGTAGCGGTGAAAGAAAGAGAACTTATAGCAGCAACCTGCAATAGGTGGTAGACGGCCCCTATAAGACTTCTTCTGGGAACATTTTGATCATGTGTTCGTAATTTGCATTGTACAGTTACAAGAGGTACCACTACGCCTGTGGGACATCGCTGAGGCATGCAACGTAAGTTGCATCCCCCTCCCCACCCCACATTGCAATGTACAATTGGTGCAGTCCAGCTCCCTTTAATATGAGCTCCCTGTTATTGCTTCAACAACCGTGCGATAATGCTTAAATTTATGTTGCAGCTGTATTACAGTCCTAGGCTTCAGCCACATCAATTAAAACTTTTTCTTAAATGCCTTCCAGACTTTCCGTTGCTAAATGCTCTCCTTTGACATCAGTTGAGTGAGACACGGAAAATAGTTCATAAAGACACATAAAGTACGTTCTGAATGCTATAGAGCTGCAAATTATATCAGTTATGCATTACTCTTGCAGGTACTCCTCCAGTGCGCGGGCTGAGGAAAAAGCTGTTTACTCCCCAAATGGGGAGAATTTTGAAGAAATGGAAAGCAGACGCTCGCAGGTACCAGACAGCCTTGTCACGGTTGCGTATGCATAAGAGTCTTCGCAAGGTTACCAGAGGGATGCCATGGAAACGCTAGGGTCGTTGTGCCTGACTCCAGAGTTTTACAAACTCTTAAACAATCAGGCCATGCTCCATGGTCTCAAAATAAAGGGAAGAGGGTGGTCACAGGAAATGAAAGAGTTTGCCCTGACCACACTATTTCATAGCCCGGTGACATATAGGCACCTTCCCAAAGTGCTTGCTTTGCCAACCTCGAGGTCTCTTCGGAAGTGGCTGTCTGAAGTGCCAATGACAACCAGTATTATTCAGAATGTACTTGATGTACTTAAGGACACAACATCTAATTGGTCTTTACTGGATCGGGTCTGTGTCATCATGTTTGATGAAATATCTCTGCAGCAAAACTTGCACTATGGCACCGAAAACGACATCATCATGGGCCTTTCAGACAATGGCACTGAAAGGACATAGAGTGTTGCGAACCAAGCCTTTGTTGTCCTGCTTTCTGGAATTTCCAAACCATGAGTGCTGCACTCATGGTGTTTGCAGTGCCACGCTCCTGACATCAGGAAGCTGGTAGTTAGCTTAACTGAACAGCTTAGCACAATGCAGCCATTTGTTAAGGGGAGATGCGAGTCGAAAAATTGCGTTCGAAAGTCGAAAAAAAGGTGCGTCCGGCCTTCTTACAGCTCCGACGACCGCCAGTTTCGTACATGGGCAAAAAAAAAAAAACGAGGCCTTTTTCTCATGTGGTTTGAGTAGTTTGAAACATGCGGCACCATAGGCCGCATCGCCATTGGCTACCGAGTCATTGTCAGCTGTGTTGGTGGCGGCCATCGCCATTTGGTCCGTCTGCTTTTCTGCGCGTCTACGTATATTTCCGCGATGACAAGCCCGAAAAAGGGCAATGCAGTGTTGCCATTTTAGCGATTTTGACGCTAGATTTAGCGACTTTGCACCCTATTTAGCGACCGACTTTACTAATTTAGTGACCAGCGACTTTTTTAGCGGAATGTTTTGAGGTTTATGGCGAAAATTTAGCGTCTTGAGCTTTTCGGAATAATTCTGGCATTTTAAAGTGGCAAACTCTTACCGCCTTAAAATAATAAAAGAAAACTGTTTTTACTAAGTACACCAGAGGGCATCACATACTGATTCACTCATCATCGTCATGCCCATCCATGATGCCCACCGCAGTTTCTTGGTAGTTTTCTGTCATCTCAGGCCTCCTGAAGCTCACGTTTCCGACGCAGAAATGCCGAAAGTAAACTACAGTCAGAAGTCCCGAGATGAATGGCTCAAAGATCCAATCCTATGCAAGTGGCTGGTTTGCAAGACAAAGCAGGATGGGACTAATGTAGCTCAGTGCAAATATTGCAGATGTGAACTTGGAACCAAGTACTCCGATCTCGGAAAGCACCGACTCACAGAGAAACACAAAGCCGCCGCGGCATCCACGGCAGCAACGCAGTCACAGATCACCTTTTCGAGGACGGCGACCTCTTCATCAAACGTGGCTGACGGTACAGTAGCACTTTTCATTGCCGAACATTGCAACATTGCCACTGCGGATCATTTGTCCGATGCGATCAAAAAGTCACTCTCGGACAGCCATACAGCAAGGAACTACCGCATGAAACGTACTAAGGGCGCTAGGTTGTTGAATGTGCTCTACCCGCGTTTCAAGAATGACCTTGCTGCGGACATTGGACGCAGCAAGTTCAGTGTCATCATCGACGAGTCGACTGAGGTGAGTGTGAGCAAACTTCTGTCTATCGCCATCATCTACTACAGCACAGCGAAAGCGAAAATAGTGACAAGCTTCCTTTCCCTCTGTGTCCTTGAAGCATGCACAGCCGACGGTATAGTTAAGGCATCAAGCACACTTTAAAGGAGTTCTGGATTGACTTGAACAACATGGTTGGCATCGGAACAGACAATGCAAGTGTTATGACGGGAGTAAATAATGGGGTGTATCAGAAGTTAAAAGCAGAAGTGCCAAATCTGATCCTTGTACGCTGCGTCTGTCACTCCTTACAGTTGGCCATTTCCGCCGCTGTGGCAGACTGCCTCCCTCGAAGCCTTGAGTACCTTGTCAGTGAAACATACAACTGGTTTGCAAGGCCAGCTTCACGGCAGTTTGCCTACAAGAGGCTGTATAACTCGCTAAACAACAGAGAAGACCCACTGAAGATTGTACAGGCATGTTCTACACGCTGGCTCTCAATCGAACCGGCTGTCGCCAGAATTGTTGACCAGTGGCTGGAGCTGAAAACTCCCTTTGAAATTGCGAGATCAAGTGAGAGGAGTTACAACGCCGAAATGCTACATGCAATGTATGCTGATGATGCCAACTTGGCATACCTACTTTTCTTGAAGCCTACTCATGCCGAAGATCAAGCAGTGAACAAGTCATTTGAAGCAAATGATGCTGACCAGACGAAGCTGCTGCAGGATCTCGAGTGCCTCCTGGTATCTCTGATACAAAAGGTCGTCCTTCCGACAACAAGGATCTCCATTCTAACTACAAATGTAGATGACCACTAGGATCCCCAGCCTTATCTGGGTTACCTTTTTGAGAATCATGTCAAGAAAATGCAGAGGAAGGGTTTTCTTCCCCAGGATGACGACGCACTGCGAAAACGGTGCATCAGGTTTGTTTTTTTTCCCTTGTTACTGCAAAGGCTACCCAACAACGTAGACACCCTAAGCAAAGTAGCACAGCTGTCAGTAAAGAAGACATGCGCAGTAAAGCCATCGCTTATTCCACTGCTCGAGACAATGGGGCTGGATGCTTCTGAGATCCAACAAATCGAGAACCAGTGGAAGGCGATTGTGAGTGCGATCTGGTCGAAGACAAATAGCACAGAAGATTTATGGAGCGAAGTCAATGCATACCAAGATGCAAGCGGACAAAACCCATTTGGTGCTCTAGCTAAGTTCGCATTGACAATGCTTGTGATGCCGTACTCGAATACGGAAGTTGAGCGCTCTTTCAGCAAACTCAACTTGGTGAAGACCAAGCTCCGGAATAGGATGGCTCCCATGATGGCAAATGCAATCATTACAATAAGAACAGGCCTTAAAAGGCACCAGAAGACACGTTTTGAGTATGAACTCCCAGAACAAGTTGTGCGTCAGATTGGTTGTGTTCAAGTCTACAAAAGCGCCATCGAATCGTCAAGTTTGGTTGCTGATGATACTGTCGAGAAAGATTGCATTTTGGATGAAGCATTCCTGGAGACGATAGCTTGTGGCGCTTTTCCGCCATGATTAACAAGTCAGGTAGCGAGTTCTCATGGCCTTGGACGTCATGGTACTTGTAAGCACATTCCGTCTATTTTTTAAAAATAACACAATAAAAATGTTTGTTTGCGTGAAGTGTGACGTGTGACTTTAGGAAACGTGCTAGGATAAACAGATAACTTGGTGCCCAAGGCAAAAACAGTGACGGAAAGGTCAGCTGTACTTAGGCTGCAACCAAAACTCGGGAACTACCAAGCACTGCATCGATAAGTATGTGACAACGATGCATGCGGATTACATGTCGTGTGATGTCCAACACGTACGTGTGTGTGAACCTTAAAAGTTGTGATATGGGCCCAGACGAGGAAGTGTGGCAGGCATTCCATGGTCCAGTCTGTGAAAAAAATGCAGACTGTTCCTCCCATGCCATGGAAACAGAGGCTGCAATGCAAATTTGGCAGAGAACGTTGAGCTATGACACTCCATTGCATTTCATGAAGTTCTTGTGACGGTGACAGCAAAGCATATAGTGCAGTTGCAGAGTCAAAGTCTATGGTGCTGTCAATATAGAAAAAGAAGACTGCACTAACCATGTGGCCAAAAGACTTGGCACCACGCTACGGAAGCTTCATGTGCCATTACCACGAGGGCAGAAGATGAAAGAGCCAGCCATTCAGAAGCTGCAAACATATCAGATTACCATAACAGGGGGAGTGTACGGGAAATGTACACTGCAGTATGAGCTTCATACTTCCACTCGTGCTCTACGGACAATGCTGGCAGTCACAAGTTTTGCCCTGCAGGAACAGACTCATGGTGCAAACATAAACGCACTGAAGCACTTGGTGAACCCGCACCACGCCACACACCTCTTCTGACAAAAGCACAGGGATTGGCTGTTTGCCTATTTATAAGCGGCTAACAGATGAGAAGCTCTTTGCTCGATGCATCAAAGGGAAAACCCAGAACGCGTCGGAATCCCTGAACAGCAAAGTATGGCTACTTTGCCCCAAGACGTTTGTCTCTCGAACGGTTGTCGAGACTGCCGCAGCTATTGCAATCCTGTGGTTCGACAACGGTCATGCTACTTTCGAGCACATCCTGGAAGAGCTCAACATACTGCCATCTAGAGATCTAGTTACTTTCAGTGATTCCCGCGATGCGAGGCGCATCAAGAGAATGTCCGAGCGTCTGACAGCAGAAGCAAGGGCCCACCGTCGTCGTGGAGTGAAAAGGGCATGGCTAAAAGAGAGTGCTCGCAAGGACCGTGAGGGCACAACCTATCCTGCTGGACAGTTCTAGTAACTTGCAGTGCTTTTCAAAGTTCTGTTGAACATTATGGCCCAAGATTATGCATTTCTAACAACTCTGTGATAAAAAAAAAGGTTTCAAACTTTCAAATGCATTTTTCTCCTTTTGCAGTTTTGTGTGATCTGTGCTTCTTGTACACGCTAGTTCATATACTTAGAATTGTCATACCTCTATGAAATTTTGCACATATAATGATGAAGGCCTGTAGAGTGCAAGTATCTATTCAAATTTTCAGTGCTGCTTGATTATGTTTTTCAAAATATTACATAACATTGAAAGCCCTTGACAACTAGAGCCATGGTAAAGTTTTCTATTTTATTACTGTATTTCGCCTTTTTACGCACAAAATTTGTATAGTATTTTGCACTCTACAGTTCAAAAGGATCATAGTGAGCTATATCTGCATGCTTTATTTCAAATTTTTATAGGTCAGAATTGTTGTATAATAATGGCCATAATTTTGCAGTATCTGAGCTGCGGAAAGAAAACCAAGCAAGCTACATGAAAATAAAAGAAATATTTGAAAATAGGAGAAAAACCTCTATTAGCATGCCAATTTGTGTTAAATTCGGACTAATTAACGAAAATCGTTTTTCGAGTAGCATCTCCCCTTAAGGCAGCGTTGTCTGGCATTTCAAATAGATTGTCTGGCATTTCAAGTGCGTTTAGCTCACTTAGAAGTCTGCTCAGTTGTGGATGTTGAAGTAATGCAAAAAAATTTGCAGGTATGCAGACAATCTTTTCAAGTGAAAAACTTCATTAAAAAATGAGTTTATTCATGTTCACACTGTTAGATCCAAACTGCACACCATTTCAGCCTCCAGCTTTTCAGTGCATAAGTGCGGCATTCCCTCAGAGGCATGGGAGTATGAGTCATCCTGTGAGCAACGCCTTCGCTCTGGAGCCGAAGTGGTTCATGTTCCATGTTCATCGAGCCTGCCTCGCCGTGATGCAACATGATGCAAGGAGGCATTGCAACTTTAGGCGCGTACTTTCACAACAATGGATCACCACCGCAAGGTGTGCAGTCCTCCGGCAACACGGCTCTGGGTCTCCCATTGGCCGAAAGTGATGCCACCTGTTTGGGACTTCCGATTGGACGAACATCACATCACTCGTGCCAGTTCTTGATTGGCTGGAAGTAACATCTTGTAAAGCTTTATAAGAAGCACAACCATCAAAAGACGGGTCGTCTTCTCCTGGCAGTGGTCCGAAGCGGCCGAAACTATGTGTATCTGCAGCCTTTTCACCATATTCTCTTAATGCACCTAATGTAAATAAACCAAAGTTTTTCATCGTACGTCCGCATCATTCACGGTCAACTCCCGCACATCAGCAGCGAGATGCAATAACACAGACGCAAACAAACTCCACTGACTTTAAACTTTGCTTTATGTCACATAGTGGAGTGGTGTGGTGTGTAGTGGAGTCCTACTTATGTGTAGAATCTACCCCCCCCCCCCTCTCTTTTTTTTTTTGCTCTCTTCCTCTCTTGCTTCACTGCTCTCTCCAATGATACAGGTATCAAGTGAAATGTAAGAGAAGTTAAAATAAAACTGGGACAGCTCTCAATAACCAAAACAGTAGCGGGTACAAAACCTGTTAGATGTAAATGAAAAGATGTCTTCAGATAATACCTAAAGCATATATGTTGATATCAAAAAAGCCAATAAACACAACACATGAAAGTAAGCCTCGCATACCTTGCTGCCTTAAAGTGTTGGTTCACTCAGTCAAGCCAAGATTGTCTGGCGTCCTTGAAAACCAAGCTGACCAAAAGAAAGTGAACAGAAAGCACTTCGAGTACAAATGCAAGTGATTCTCGAGATGTACCTGCCAATGTCGTAGCCAGACAAACGAGGCTCATGCCCCACCTTACTTGGCCAAAGGGCTTGCCTGTCAAACAGACATACTGGTAGGTAAAGCAAACAAAGCAATGGAAATCAGCAAAGCATGATTAAAGAAAACTGGAAAGCCTAAGGATCTACTAAAAATTAGGTAATGAAGTTGCGAGCCCAAGCAGCATGTGTTCACAGAACCCGAACAGCGAGGAGACGCATAGAAAATAGGTCAGCCAATAGAATAATTTATTACCTGTTACAAGCAATCCACCATGCTAAACGTTTTCAGCAAAGTCACCTTTGCACGTGTGGTGTGTGATAGAGTTGCTAAACACTGACAACTCTCTCTTCCTGTGTTCATACTGTTTTTTTTTTTAATCATTTTTTTTCTCTCTGTTTTTTTCTCTGACTCCTCACAAAGCACTCCTCTTACGGCACTGAAAGCGCATGAATGTCTCCTGTCTTATTCCATTCACAGGAGGTTCAGTATTTGATTCTACAGCGAATTGCTGGTGCCCAAAACCTGAGAATAAGGACCTAAAATAATGGTGGACATCAACAGCAACAAGCTCAAAAGGGCCATGGTGCAAATGCCTACAACAAAGCTGCCGAACGAGATAGCCACGATGAATGACGGCGTATCGATCGATGAGATGGAAGAAAAGATATACAGTAAAATCTCGCTAATTCAATTTCGGTTAAATCGAAATATCGGTTAATTCGAAGAATTTCAGCGGTCTCGCCACTTTCAATGCAAATTCTACCGGATTATTCGAATAGCCCACGGGGGCTCCATCTGGATAATTCTTTATTTCCCGCCAGCAGCAACGTACATGAAACAGCCTCCCAGCAACACATATCTCAGAGGTCATGGTAGTTGGTTGAGCGAAAAGGGCATGTTCAGTTTTTCCACTGGCTTTTTGGCGATCCACGAGCTGCCAGAGCCAGCCAGCCAGAGCGCGTTCTTTTTTTCCTCTGCTAGCTACGCGGTGCACTTCTGGAGCATTCCATTTTGCAGCGTTCGGGGTCCAGGGGCGCTAAGAGGGAGCAAGCAGCCAATAGCTAGCTAAGGAATTTGGGAATGTTTTCAGCGCGCAAAAAAATATGAAATCGTTATAGCTGAACATTAATATTGTCTGACACTGTTTTTCAAAGCTTTAAACTGAAGAACACTATTACTTAAACAATTTATTTGTGTTAGCATCTTGACATAGCGCTAGGTGGTGTCGCAGTTTCAAGAGACGGTCGATAGTGGCGTGGCGCTGGCTACCACGCTGTTCCAAGCAATGCTTCTAGTTTATGTCCACTAATAGTAATATTTAAACAGTGCGAGCATTCGAACCGTTATTCAGTTTTCGGAATAATGCAGCACGCAAAAAAGGGGCAGCGTGTTCCCGACAACCAGCGCGAGTTGCTGCTCGTCTTTATGGAGCAGCACCCGCACTTGGCTATGCGCGCTAGTGAGCTTACTCCTGAATTCACGGCAGAGGAAAGGCATCGTCTCTGGGTTGAGCTTATGGACGTGCTCAACCGTGAGGGCCCCCGTCACCAAGTCGCTCGAACAGTGGCAGGACTGGTGGCAGAAGCAAGTCCACGCCGCGCGTCAGGACGCCGCCGCAATAGCCGAAGTTCAGCGGGAGTGAACACCAAGTAACCTCAGCAACTCTTCCTACAATGCGAGTGCGTTTGCAGGAGCACTAGCGAGGGGCGTGCCTCCGGCTTCAGAGGTCGTGTGCTCCAGCTGACGGGCACACTGCACCTGACTGGCGTGCCGCCGCTGGACTACCAAGAGGTAAGCTCACTGTTGGAGAAGAACGGCTATTTGGGCTAGTTGGTTAATATGCATATTGAAAGGGTTTGCAGCGCAAGCACGGTAGTGCTGAAGGAAAGGTATAAAAGCGAGGAACGGAAAGCTAAGATGGACGACACGAGCGTTGGATAATCCGTTCCGAAATTGTGCAAACCTACGCTAATGTCTGGAATTTGTGCCTTAAATCTCCACAAAAACAGAATAATCACCTTTGCAACAGAATCGTGGAGTGTTGGTGTATCTTGTCACTAATAACGCTTGTACTTATAGTATATTAAAAAAGGAACTGCCTCTAGTGGCATTCAAAAAAACATGCACTTAAGGAATGTGATAAATAACAACTTCATAATTACAGGACATTGTGCGCATGTAGTAGCAGTGCAATTTGCATATCTACCGGATGGCATCACACTTCAGTGAAGGAAAGCTGTGCTTTTGACACTTACCAGGACGATGCACCTCTTGCCCCGATGGAGGTGGTGGCGAGCACAGAGGTGGCAGGCACGAGTGCCACATCAAGTAAGTGGCAGCGCAAAGTGTTTTTTGTGTGTTACATTTTGCCGAATGTGTATGCATATGATGGGAAAAATGCATTGCATTCACTCTTGTGCAGCTGGGCCGCTGACAACTGCAGCAGCCGAGCCGGCAGCTACGCCATCGGGTAAGTGCTGCTCATTTACAAGCTTCTAGTTGAAATGAGCTTTCACATTTCAGGGGAAAATCGAATTGAGCACATTAAATCAGCATAACTACCTTTACGCATAATGTGAAATGCATTGCAATTCTATTAAACATAGCATGTTTTCAGATGCCCCTACTGCTCCACCGCGGCGGCCTGCTCGACCACCGCGGCAACGGCGACCTCAACGCATGGACATCCTCACCGATATCCAGGCACAGTGTGCCGAGAGCCTTCATCAGGGCACTGACCTGCTGAGGGTTAAGTAGATCCTTGAGTCTTTTGTAGGTTATGACAAGAAAACAATGTTAGCACTCGTCATTCATGATGGAATCATGACTGCGAGATACTGTGAGCACAGATAGAAAATGCATGTGTAATTGGGAAAGGGAGAGTCTGAGCTCCCAAGCAAGCTACAGCCGGACAAACAGCTGGTTAGCCCTGTAAAGGGCCGTTTGGAGGTGAGAGATGCGTTTGAGGTGATGACTGAAGAGGAGTTCCGGCAAGACTTTGCTCTGTCCAAATGAACGGCCCATAATTTGTACGTCACACTTGGCATCACCACTGGATGCCACCAGGCCAGTGGCTTTTTGTCAGAGAGGAAACTGTTGTGCACACGCAGATTCCTGCAAGCAAGAGCTTCCAGAAGACAGCTGGTAGAGAAGAGTTTATGGTTGTCCGCGCATTGATTTCAGGCGGCCGAGGCCATGAGTTCCCACATGGAGCTGAATATGCTGAATATGCTGAATATTGAATTTGAATTGAACGAGCCTCGACCAATCCCGTGCAGCTCACAGAACGCTCCGCCTCCATTATGTGACAGAACGCTTACGAAATAGCGCTCCAGAATGTTTGACCATGACATCATTTCCTGTCAGTACCAGAAACCAGCTAGCTGCCAGCAGGTTAAATGCATTTTCCATTTCATGTTTTTTTTTAACGTGGGCTGCATGGTTCGCCCATTCGCCGCCTTGCATTCATCGTGTTTGCTTCGTCGCCCGTGCGTGCATTTACTGCGTGCGAAATCCCGGCCGCTTGCACGACTCAGAATGCCGAAATAAAAGACGCTGACGCTGCAGCAGAAGGTGCGCTTAATGGAGGAGGCAGAGAAGTCGACTTGCACGAAGACACAACTAACCGGAAAGTACAAAATGCCTCTCTTCATGCTTTCAACCATCTTGAAAAACAAGGACAAGGTGTTTGAGGCATACTGGAAGATGTATCCGTCGAAGCAATCGAGGATTTGCTTCCCAACATACCCGAATGTTAAAGTCACTTTGATAAAATGGCTACAGCACGCAAACCCCACTCATCTTCCCGTGGACAGCACCATCCTTTGGGAGAAGGCCAATGAGCTGGCAATGTGCCTCGGCCACGAAGGCTTCAAGTGCAGTAATGGCTGGTTTGCTCGATTTAAAGAAACAACCTAGCGTACTTGACAGTGTGTGAAGAAAGCGGCAGCAGAGACATGAACGTTTTTGACGACTGGCAGAAACATACGTTGGCACCGCTGCTTCACGAGTATGGAGAGGACGACATATACAACTTGGATGAAGCAGCCTTATTTGACAAGATGCTTCCCACAAAAATATTTGCTGCCAAGGACACCACCGTCTCGAGGAGAAAGCAGCCTAAGGAAAGGATATCCATTTTGTTTGGCGTGAAAATCTCCAGAAGTGACAAGCTTCCATTGCTCGTCATCGGCCAAGCGGGTAAGCCTAGGTGCTTTAAGAACACGCATCTTCGTCCGAGGGATGTCGTCATGTACAGACATAACAAGAAGGCCTGGATGGCGGCGGTGATGTTTGAGGAGTACGTGCGGTATCTCGACCGGAAGTTTACTGCCAAAGGGCGGGAAGTGCTCTTTGTTACCGACAACTGCCCAGCCCACGATGACACCAGGAACCTGGAAGTCATCAAGATTGTCTTCCTCTCTGCAAATACAACGGCCATATTGCAGCCGATTATTCTGCAAACGAGGAAGATTTACCATCACCACCTGCTGAAGCGGGTTCTGCACTGCTACGACTGTGGAAAAGAATACATCGATCTCCTCAGTGCGATCTGTTTAATTGCCTTTGCCGGAAAGAGGAGCCAAAGGTCATCAGGCGCTGCTTTGAACATGCCGGGTTTCGAAAACAAGGTGGCGAGGATCAAAATGACACTTGCAGCTCCTCTTGCCTAGATGATGAGGGAGACTCAAAGGGTGCCTGGATCACAGACTCCGGCAAAGACAAACAGTGGTGGACTAGGCTTCGCGGAGTCTTCAAATGTTGAAGCAAGTGTCCAAACGTCGTACGCTGATGTGCATGAAGAAATTACCAACAGTGGGCTAGTCGGTGATGACAATGACAATAACGAACCCGCCCGCGTGCCCACTTTAGTGGCAGTTGTCGATGTCGTGAACACCTTCTGCAGCTTTGTGGAGTGTGGCAGTCCCGACTATGAAATGCTAAGTGTTCTGAGCAGGCTTAAGAACGTGGCACTTGGGGCGGCTAGCTACAGCACCAAGCAATCCAACATCACCGATTATTTCAAATAACCTTTTTCTCACATGGAACATCAATGTGATTTCAATTAGTGGTGTTTTCTTACTTTTTTTTCTTCATTTTGGTTAATTAAAAAAATCCGCTTAATTCAAATAATTTTCGCAGTCCGGCGGCCTTCAAACTATCGAGGTTTTACGGTATCTTCCTAACTTAAAAACGATTCACTGAAACAGCTAGACAAGGAGAATAAAAACAGGAGTGAAGATGAAGCTTAAGAGAATTAAGTTGCATGCAATGAAACGTACCCCTCCCCCTTCCCCCCAAAAAAGATCAAAAGTACAAGACATGCTGCGCGTCCTAAACTTTTGGTGAGTTCCACTACGAGATGTAAAGCCTGGCAACGCCGGTGCTGTTATGTCATGCTTTAACCCGCTATAACATTGTCAAAACCCATACATCCCGTGCACCATGTAGGAAGGAGAGAGGCCCGGGCCAGGGCAATCATTCTCCGGCATCAGAAACAGGGACACAACGTTCTTCGTTGACGCGGCAGAATACCACTGCAAAATGGCTTTCGCCGTCGCCGTCGTCAACGGTGGAGGCAATCCAATCACGACCGCAACGATCCATACAAACAGCGCGAGCGTTGCGGAGGAGGCGGCCATAGCACTGGCGCTTCAAGCGGCAACCAGACCAGCGACAATCTATTCAGACTCGAGAATGGCTGTTAGGGCTTCCTCCGCGGGCATGGTCTCATCACTGGCCGCCCGAATAGTCCGAGCAAGTCAAAACAGTCCGCGCTGGACCGGGGACCACCGCATCTCCTGGTTCCCAGCACACATGGAGGAGCTCAGCTGGTTCAACCCCAACATCACCGCCCACACCCTCGAGCGTGAATGCACGAACCATGCGAGGATAGAGGCGGCGACAGAAGAGGGGCTGGCCCTGGAAAGGGACCCACTGACGACGTATCGCGAGATTACAAATTACTACAGGCTGGGGAGGAGGCTTTACCCACTCCCCAATGCACGATTGAACAGAGCCCAGGGTGTTACGCTCCAGCGCTTGCAAACTGGCATCTATCCCAGCCCATGCTCATACCACAGGATACAGCCGGATTTCCCACCGGGCTGCCGCAAATGTGGCCTCGAGAGCTGCAACTTACCACATATGCTCTGGCAGTGTCCCGCCAATGCGCGTGAGCAACTCAATGACATGACGAGGAGTCGTGGAGGAGGCGTTACGCAGTCCCGACCTGGAGCCACAACTCTTGGCTGTCCGAAGGGCCCGGGCCGTCGCAAAGGAGCTACATCTTCCCGTGCCGACCTGGGTGGAGCCACCGACCGGGTGAAGAGATAGAGCCTCTTCGCTTCCACCCCTGATCCCGATCCCTTTGGTCTTTTAAAGACAATAGTCTTTCTTGGGATACTTAAACGGAGAAATCTTGGTCTGTCTTTCTGTTTGTCGGCACGTCACTCGATTCAGCCACTCGGCCAAAGTTCAACCACTTGCCCAAGGGCCAGCCATATTGAACGGCTGACTAGGTTCATACTTGTGTACATTTTCGATCAAAAGGCAAACATTACGCATATCTGAGGCGCAACATCACTAGGTAAGTATTAGGTGGTGTGTTCCTTTAATAGAAAATGCATACATACGTAATTATAAAGACCCTAGTTTCTTAAGCTGCCCTGAAAATGAGACTGCGCTGAAACTTGCCTCCCTCCGTGCCCTCTGCACGAGCTCATTGTTGCGTTTCGGTTTCGGTTCTGTATTGCACTGTACGAACGCCATGGGGCGCCGCTCTGGCATTCCTGTTTTACCCAGGTGATGTGTACATAAAAGAGTGTGTGGAGAGTACTCGTTGAGTGCGGACGTTTCTTCTGCTTCAGCGCTTCGCGCCAAATCGCGTGTTCGGGCTGGCTGGCGTCCCCGCCGGTTGCGTTGGTCACCGCCGGTCTTCGCCTGCTGCTGCGCCGGGACTACCAGCCCGCAACACAGCACTCATGTTTCCCGACGTATTGCCAGATGGTGTCCATATCTCACGCAGCGCCTCTTCTATCGTCTTTAGACGACATTTGCAGCGAAGCACGCAGATACGCGGTCAATTTTTTTAATAAAGTTCCTCGCTCGCTCGTATCGAGAAATGTAAATGAAGCAGACTTTGCATATATTCGAGTTGAGTTTGTCTGTTGCTATGCAAGGTATGCAAATCCAAGAGGACAGAATATTCGGCCCAATGAGTACATCAATGGTACAGGATGCAACGTTGACCTTAAGCTTGTGCTGCGGTCTACTCCACAGCCCTAACATGGAAGTACCCAACCAAAAAACAGGCCCCGAGATTTTTGCATGGTATACTAAGAATCGTGCACTGGCTGTTTCCGAAAAAGAGCAACTCAAGGACTTCATTTCCTGTAACGCAAAACCTAAAGACATGAAGGATGCTGTTCTAAGGTAAATGAGAAAACACATTACTTCACAGGATATCAAACTTGAAGCACTGAACTGTTCAAACAATTCAGGACAGCGCCCGTCATGGAGCCCTCCAGCTATAAAAAATAAACGAATTGTTTTCCGAAAACTCTGGGTAAAAGATCCATATTGAAAAAATTCAGAAAATTGATTTCTTGTACGTATTGCTTCAGTTAGAGCATATGGCCAAATTACTTGAAAAATACCCTGAAGCACTGTTCTTTGATGGTACGCATAAAGTTAATAAAGAAGTGTACATCTTGCATTCGGTACTGTGTGAAGATGGAACTAGCCATGGTAGGCCTGTTTGCTATGCATTTGTTCAGCAGCAGACACAGAAATATTAGGTCTTTCCTGGAGACTTTTCTTTATTTGAATCTTCTTGTAAGGACATGGAAAATTGAGTAATAATTAATGATTTAAGTGAAATTAATATAATTACGCATCTTCTGCCCAAATGTAGAACCTTGTTGTGTTCATGGCATGTTTAAAGTATTTACACACCAAGGCCATGCAGCATAAGTCAAACAGCCTAGATAAAAAGTATCTAAAAGACGTAATTACAAGACTGGTTTTTGCACACACTGTGGGTGTATATATGTCAAGAGTACTTGCAAGATTCATAAAAAGCACTTCAAAATGAAAAAGCCCACCTGAAGTACCTATAGAAAAATTGGAACATTTGCGAGAGCACGTGGTTCATGCTCACCGTACTAATGCACGTAACGTAGTTTAGGAAACAATACTAAGAATCGTATGGAAAGCCATAATCAAAAGTTAAAGAATTATCTAACATGTGGCACGCGCTTAGTGGAAGCAGTGAAAGCTTTGACAGGGTATGTAACCCAAGACGATCTCGCAGTCAGCCCTGCACAGTACAAACCAAAATCTGCATTGACACGAGTACGGTTGCTAGGCTTTGCATGGAAGTGTCAGCAAAATGCACTGAGTATGCTGGGAGATTGGTGTGTAAAGAATATGGGTTGTATATTAAGAATCCAGGGGAATGTTTAGCCTCCGATTGGAAATGCACTGTTTCCATCGGCAGTAAGCTTTATGAAGTTAGCAATAATATGAGGACGCGCATATGCACATTTCACATGCAGTACAGGCAATATGTTCTTGCAGCTAGATCGGAAAATAATATAAAGCTTTTTGATGAATGGTGCACGTCAAAGCAGTGGCTAAAATGTCATTTTGTGTAGCCTGATCTGACAGTGCCACCTGACAAACTATTTTAACAACAAGCATGGCGAAAAGGGCACAGCCAAAGCTTGATACCACAAAGGCCATATATCAATATGCATATGGACATATGTTAAAACTTTCAAAGGGAGCTTGCAATGTACTAGCACAGTGTAGCACAACTGAACTTCACAAAAAACTGAGTGAGTGTGAGGATTTTTTCTTAAATCTTCTGACATCCTAGAAATACTGTGGTATCATGGGGTTTTGGTTTTGGCTTCATAGCCCAGTAGTTCGCCCCCAGGAGGCGCTGTACTGCAGCATATATTGCATTGTTTGTTTAACACTTTCAGGACCGGACCATAGGGCCATCGGTTATATACGACCGATAGCTTTTGGCACGCTTCTAAACTCACCATTTTTTTCGCGTTGTTTCACGTAGCACCATCTAAGCAGTATTTTGAACACTACTCCATTGATCTCGAAGTAGTTTGTTTGTTTGTTTTTTTCGACAAGCGATGGTGCACAATTGCAGATTATCTCAAGTGCGGTCGCTTCAGGAGCAAACGAGAATGCCGTCAAGCTCTAGTCTTGTCGCGTATAGAAATCGACGCGGATCTCACAATGCCGTTGCTTCAATGGGGGATTTCATTGACAAAACCACCCGCAAAAAGTCTGAGGATGACTTCGGAAGCTCGGATTTCAGTACGGACAGCGATTCAGGGGGCGATCAGCCTGGAAGTTCAACATGTGGACAAAGGTGAGTTTTGTGTTGTTGAGGACATGCATATGCACATTTCACATGCAGTTTTAGTCTTACTTTGCTCTTGAACAAGCATGCATGCTCGCTACAAACTCTTATTGTTTTATTTTTATTTGGTAGGCTTTCAACAACGTATGGCAATGACGTCCTGCTACCAGCGCAGAAGTGGATTGTCTTTGCACCGAGATGGGCACCTGGTGTTTACATACCAGACTATGTGGGCGTGGCACTCGGGAGCGGATCAAAACAATTTCTGAGGGCCCTTGACTTCATCGCTCTTTTTTTTTTTCACAACTCAAGTGATCGAAACCATTTGCGAGAACACAAACAAATACAGCTGAACTACAATACTGGAAACACCAACAGAAGCTCTTTCTGATAGCTCACGGAAAAAGTGACCCCAGATGAAATGATGAAATTTATTGGTCTCATCGTCTACATGGGCCTCGTCAAGGCTTTCTGGCTGAAGCTTTACTGGAGTATGAGAGATCTTTACAGTGGCCTGCTCCCGTGACGGATAATGCCGTGACACCATTTCATAGCATTGCTTGCTATGCTCCATGTTGCTGACTTGATAACGTGAGCCAGCTTACCAGAGGGAAGCTGTGGTTCGTATGGTGGCTCATGGAACACATCAATCAGGTGTCGGCGAAGCTTTTCCAGCCACATCGTGATCTTTCCGTGGACAAACGGATGGTAAAATCGAAGGGGCGATTGGGCATCAGACAATACACGAAAGAAAAAGTTACAAAATGGAGCTACAAGCTCTGGGTCCTAGCTGACCCCGGCACCGGATACACGATACGTTTCAGTGTATATACCGGCAAGTGCGATCAGCCGGGCCCTCACGGATTAGTTCTTAATGTGGTTTGCCAGCTGTGTGCCGAATACCTGGATCAGGGGTACTGACTACTTATGTTGAACTTTTGCGCATCACAGTGCCTGTTTGGTCATCTGATAGACCGAAGAACACCGGCTTGTGGTTTGACCGGGCGTTGTTTAAATATTAGGCTGAGGGAACACCACAGTTTTTTGAAAGGCTTTGCGCATTCACATTTTGCCATGCACTGTCGCGATTGTGGGTGCCGCCCCCTTTTTGACAAAACAAACGTGCTCTTCAAGCACCCCGAAACTGCCCAGGGAAATTATGGAGGAGTTTTTTTATACGTAAGAACGGGTGTCAGTGTGTCAGCCAGCCATCTATTGCCTTACTGGATAACGAAGCTACCATGTTAGATGGTGGATAATTATCTTTGTTACCCCGTGTCGTGTTTTGGTTATGCCTTTTTGCTTTCTAGACGTCTCCTTTGCTTTGCTTAGATGCGCAGTGTGCTTTTCCGAGTCATTTGATTATAGATTGCCAAGGCTGGGTTAGTCACGTGTTGTTCCCATTTTGATGTATACATGTTTTCGTGTTCAATAAAAATTCAATTGAAAGTCAGCGCTGTGTCGTGTCCACTTCTTGCTCCCTCGTCTACGTGTTTCGTGCTGTTAGCTAAAATCAATACCTTCAATAAGAAAATTTTATGTAGATCACTCAGTTTCATACTGTCTACCCGGAAAAAAGAGGTCATACGGGTTAAACAAAAGTGAGGGCTTTTAATAAATTTGTGTTACGAGTGGGCAAGAAGCTGCCTTCCTAAAAGTGGGTACTCCCCCGTTTGTAAGGTCTGCGCCCAGAACACTATATTTTGGCTGGTCGGAAGTGGAGCACACAGTTTGCGTATGCATAGCACACCAAAACTTCAAACTCGTGCTCAATGCCACAGGCTTCAAGCAAACAACAGAAGAACTGATATTAACCATTGTACGCCATATCATAGTAGTGAACAGGCAACAAGGTGAATGTGAGGACAAAGCATGGCTACGTATTTATTTATCTCATGTTGGCTATGTGATTATTAGGTCCTATGCAGGACTGCATGATACAGGAATGGTGGGAAAAAATATCTCATGATGAAATTAAGGTGCACAGAAATCACCAAAGGAAAATAAAGAAGGCCAAGGTGGAAAAAACTGCAGAGGTATAAATGAAGGCAGAGAAAATGAAGGCACGAAGGCAACATAATCATTGCCTCGGTCAGGCTCTTATGTTCAAAACAAAGTGCTAACTACAGTTGTTGATGGTAACATTGATAGTGCTGAAATAATTATTACAGGGGCCAGCGTGGAAGCTGCCAAACGATGGAAACAAAACTTGAGTCGTTATGCTGCCATGAAGTTGAGAAAGAGCATGCTTTTGTGCCAGAGAATGAGCAGTGCATCACAGCTCATCGAACCTTTCAGCGGGAATGCTTTGACATCCACGTCCTGCAAACTGCACTGCAAACTACCGTAAAATCCCAAGCAAGCACCCACCCTTAAGATGAAGGATAATCTTACAAGATTTGGAGGGCGGCCCTTGCTCGGTCGTGGATTAGAATTCAAGATGGCAGCAGAGGAGTCGCTAAAAATAATAAATGAACAGCAGTGTTTCTAATAAAATGCTATATTGAATATGCATGGATTCTCTCTTTTTATTCACCTTCATGGAGTACCACCCAGGAATAGTTGCAGACCAAGAAATTCACAGTTAATAGCAACTCCTGCCATTTTATTAATAAATACTAAAGATCCACAAAGCCCATTCTCGAAACATCGCATAAGGTTGTTTCATAGGTCCACCACATTTGCCAGGTCGATATTTTGGTACCACAAGAGGAGTGAGAAGTAATAGCAACTGCTGTCAACATATGAAAATTTTTGTCATTCTGTATACTTTTCAATATTATGCAGATTAAAAGGTAGAATATATTATGGTGAAACATGAAAACCATAAATTATGGTGAAACCTTGAACCATTATCTTGAAACCTTAAACCATTATAGTGAATCCTTAAACCATTATGGTGAAACCTTAAGACCATACATTATCGTGAAACCTTATCTCGGAGATTTGGGACTCTGAGAGCTCTATCATACCCCTAGCCTGGAGGGAATGTTTCCATGATCAATGTCGACAACAACTTGGATTCTCCACTCATTCCAGATGAAGTCGAATGCTCTCTCATATTTCTCAAACATGACACTCCTCTGCCACCTCAATGGAAAAACAAACACTTTCTACAAGAATCAGTGGATACCTTACGCAAACAGAACATCTCCTGGGCCGGATTTTTGGGATTTGTTACGTACCACTCTTCGGTAGGTTGGTCAAATCGGATTTATATCCTTGGAATCTGCTGCTAGATATTTTGGCTAAAGTTTCAGTCCATTAGGAATCCTGTTACGAAGCTTTAAGCTGTTTTCTGTCAAGGTGAGCCAAGTTTGAAACTTCGACCTGCCGACATTTGACCGAGTTTACCTGCTTCGCAAAAAGAGGGCTTGAGAAAGAGGCTAGTATTTTTCGGTGTATAAGTCGCGGTTTTTTCTGAATTTTTTTGTCGGTGCGACTTAGACAACGGTGCGACTTATATACAGTCAAAATCGGGTTTGATGCCGCGGCTTCGGCCGCTTCGGCCAGCTTCGGCAGCCTGGATATCGCCGTGCGCCCCCTTTTGCCATGCACAGAAACCGCAGTTTACAATAAAATAAAAATAGCGCTAAATTAACTCTCTAGAAATGACACAGCTGATGTAGCTTAGCACAGAAAATAAATAAAGAGGGGTGAAAATTTGCAGGGATTTTAAAATTTTTAAATTGTGAAAGGCGAGTTTGGATTTCAGAGCCGCTTTCTTTGCAGTCACTTCCGTCCGCCATAGCACTCGCGGCTGCCGCTGCTGCTTTGATGCGCGCGTCGCGTGTGTTGTTGTGCCAGTCGTAGCGGAGAGATTTTCCTGAGGAGCCAAAGGAGGAGGTTGTGTCTTCGCGCTCCGCGTTTTTTCGCTGCCTCTCCTACGCGCCAGTCGCTTCCCAACTCCCGACGTGCGCGGTCGCTCGCGCGCCGCGCTCGTAAGGAGTACGGCTCCCGTACTCGTCGGCCGTCCGACCGCGGCGATGCGTGCGCTTCGGCGTCTGTGACGGACTTGTGCCCGGACCTTGACGCTGTGTTGCCTGCGCACCGGCGCCTGTTTTTCTTTTCCCTGACAGCTCTGTTTATTTTTTACCGTTATTTTATTACCCCGCTGTCAGGAACTGTTACAATTGCGTGACACCGTGACCGCGTGCACCGCCGCGCAAAGCAGTACCGCGAACACTTGAAGTTACACTGTTTTATTCACACTGTTTCATGTACCTTTTGCTGCTCCGATTCGGTGGTGTTTTGTGATTTACTGTGTGGTGAACGGGTCATCATGAGCACCGGACAGTACACCGCCTCAACCGAATCGATTCAACGAGCGGCCCTCGCCGCTCAGATCACCGCGGCAACGGCGGGAAGAAAACGACCCTTTCCCACCACCGCTCGCGGCCCCTGCTCGGCGTTCGACTCGTGACGGGCATCGCCGCAGTGCCAGCACATCGCTGATCAACTTCGTCAGCCCGTCCCCCCTCACTGCCGCGGCCATCCGGGCGCACGATCTTAACCAAAAGTGTGCAGATGACCGCACGAGGCAGTGGCTTGCGCTTAAAGCCCCCATTCCGGGGTGGCCACAACAGCCACACTCTGCGCCAGTCGTCGACACGGCAGGCCAACCCACACAGGCTGAGAACATCGCGGCAGCAGCCCCGGTGTCCACGGCGCAAGAAGGCATCCCAAAGGAGCCGGTGGACTTTCCCCTACCTCCTGGCTCCGACGTGGAAGAGGTCATGGATCTGTCCCACACGCAAAAGGAACCGCGACGATGACAGCAGCGACGAAGAACAGACGGCGCCGAAGAAGCTGCCAGTCCCTCTGTCGAGTCCGGAGAACCATGACGAGGACAAGGCCAAGAGCAGTGACCTCTCGACGCAAAGTGGAGGCTCCACGGCCTGCCCACCCACTGCCAGAAGCTTAGATGGTGCCTCATCTGCAACCACCGCTTCGACCAGCGAGGCCCACGAGGGTGTCGCTCAGACGGTACCGGCTAGCCTCCCGCCAGTCGAATCAAGTGGTGCAGCTACAGCGGAGGACAGCAGCACAGGCACCACCGCCCAGCGGGCCAAATCCACCCTGACCGCTACGCAGGACCTTACTACATCCGATTGCGACGACATGGAGGAGGAACACGAGGCTGAAGACTGTGCTGCCAAGTGGAAAAGCACCAAGGCGGCCCCACCAACTGCGGCCGACTTCCTCAAGACGACACAAGCGAGAGCCCCGGCTCGAAAGGCTAAAAAGAGGAGTAGGAAGGGCAAGGCGACTCGTCAACAGCAAGCACCTGCAACACAAGGTGCTACTGACAGCCCCCCCTCCCAGCCTCCCTGCTCCTCTCCCGCCGGAGCTAAAGCTGCCAACAGCAGCAAAGACACAACTCCCGCTGTCCCTTCCCCACCAGCCGAGGAAGACTTCAAGGAGGTCTGCAGCAAGGCAGCTAGCCGCCGGGCCAGAAAACTCGCGTCTGCTGCACTGCATGTGGACTCTGCAGTTGTGGGCACGGTGCTCTTCAAACCATCTGCCCCAGGGGGCTCTTTCCAGGGCTCCCCCCGGCTGACCCTGGCCCAGGTATTCTCCTCACGACCGGGTGTTGCTGCCATACGCGTCAACCATCAACGCAACATAGTGGCAGCGGACGTGACCACGAGAGAGTGTCTGGAGCAGCTCCTGGCACTCACAGAGCTACGGGGGATAGCAGTGAAGGCCAGGCAGCCCGCAGACCGACTGACCAGCATCGGGTACCTCCACGGTGTGGATGGGGAGCCGGACAATGCCAGCCTCCTATGTGGACTGCAGTCTTCGCTGCCGGTGCTGTCGGCTACAGGAGAGGGCAGCACGGTCACACTACGATTCGCAGGACCGGTCCCTCCACAGCACGTGAAGCTGTTCCTGGTCCGGTTCCCCGTGCGACCAGCAAGACCCCGCCCTCTGCAGTGCCGACAGTGTGGGCGCTTCGGCCACGCCAGAGAGGCCTGCAGCAGGCCCGACGGTTGCATCAGATGCGGACGTGCCCACCCGGAAGGGGAGACATGCCAGCGTCCAAGATGCATTAACTGTGGCGGCCCCCATGCTGCTGACACACCCGCCTGTCCTCGGTGGCAGCAGGAGTGCAAGGTCGCGACCATCATGGCCTCTTCCACGACAGCCCTTTCAAGGAGAGCGGTCCGAGCAGTGGTTCGGGAGGAGGAGCGCGAAAACCCAACCCCCAGGCCGGTGGTACGTTCCTATGCCAACGTGGCACGGGGGCCCGCTAGACCTGCTGCTTCCGGTAGCACTGGATTGGCCTCCCAACGTCTGCAACCTACTTACTACGGGTCCTGCTGGAAGAGCCCCTGCGATTCCTGCTACTGTCCATGGTCCGGCAGCCGCTACCACGGTCCCACCTTCAAACACTACCGCGGCCGTGGGCTCTGTCTCACCTAAGGGCCCGCCTGCAGCGACGCTTACGGTACCTGGACCTGCTGCCACCACTCCGGCCCAGAACCCGCTCGACAGCCTGGCCGAAATCCTGCTGCAGGCCATGAAATTCGCCTGTGCTGCCTTCCCTGAAGGCCACCTTCTCCGTGCCATCTACCAGCAGGCAGTGGCTGGCCAGCCCTCATCAACACAGCATGGCTGATCGGTCTACCAGAAGTACCCGCTGTCGCACCAGCGTTCTGCAATGGAATGCACTGTCATTGCAGCTCCAACTGAGGGAGCTATCTCTGCACCTTCAGCAGCACACCTACGACGTCCTAGCACTGCAGGAGGTGAAGGGATTGGCCTCGTCCCTGCGACTCCCCGGCTACATCGGTTACAACGGAGCCACGTCGTGCATCCTGGCCACATGCCAGGACACACCATGCTTGGACGGTACTCATCCACAGGACAAACCACGCGTGGCTGTGCATGTTCGACGTGACCTACCACATGTGTGTCGACGTGGCCAGTGCCACAGGGGGCCCACTAGAGTCTGTGCAGTGACAGTGCGACTCCGGGGAGTGGACACAACTGTGGCATCCGTGTACATACTACCGCAGCTGCCCTGGGACGCCACCATGCTGACCAGGCTGACCTCACGACTGGGGCAGGACTACCTGTTGTGTGGAGACGTCAATGCTCACCATGCCGCCTGGGGAAGCCGCAGAAACTGCCGCCGCGGTAAGGAGCTGATGGACACTGCCCTGACACACCCGCCTGTCCTCGGTGGCAGCAGGAGTGCAAGGTCGCGACCATCATGGCCTCTTCCACGACAGCCCTTTCAAGGAGAGCGGTCCGAGCAGTGGTTCGGGAGGAGGAGCGCGAAAACCCAACCCCCAGGCCGGTGGTACGTTCCTATGCCAACGTGGCACGGGGGCCCGCTAGACCTGCTGCTTCCGGTAGCACTGGACAGCTCCATGGAGGAGCTGGGGTTACGGGTGCTAAACACCGGCTCCTTCACACGCATCCGACGGACAACCCGGCCCACCTGGACAGCCATAGACAGCCTGGCCACCCCGGGAGCGATCTATGGCTGGGCCACAGAACCTGACTCCTGGGGATCTGACCACCTGCCGATTGTTATCACTCCTGCGGGTGGAAAGGTCCCAAGGACACGACGGTACGCGGTGGTGGATTGGCGGCTATACCGGCATCACCTGGACACGGCCCCGGAGCACCAGGGAATCTTCGAGGCCATGGCAGGGGCAGCAGGGGCAGCCACCACCGTCACCTCAGCTCCAGCGAACCAACCAGCCCGAGACCTCCACCACCTCAACCTGAAGGCTGCCAGACGTCGTGCGGAGCGAGCCTACCTGCGTGGGGGCTGCCGCACTCTGTTCAACCGTTTGAATGCTGCCTGCAGACGGCATGACAATCAGCGATGGCGGCAAGGATGGGTGGGCATCTGCCAAACTGTCAGCAGAAACAAAGGAGAATCCAGGGCGTGGAGGCTCCTCAGATCACTGCTGGTGGGGCCATCAACACTGCAACCAGTGCTCTCCTTGGCCATCGCCCTCAACATCCGAGAGGACATCTTGGCCGAGCAGTTTGCGGACCGGTTCGCGGCAGCAGTGGCGGTACAGCCAGCAGCAGTTACCAACCAGCGGGCCCCCTGCCTACCGCAGGGTCACCATCCAGCCTGGGCTGCAGACCAGATAGAGGCCCTCTGCCAGGCACTGATCATGGCACACGAGCTCAACGCTGCCCTGTCACGGACCAAACACCGCAGTGCCCCGGGACTCGACGGCGTCACCTATCAGATGCTACGAAACCTGGACGACAACGCACGGCGGAGACTCCTGGGGGCCATGAATGCCATCTGGTGCAGTGGCGAGCTACTGGAGGCCTGGCTGACAACAGTGGTGGTGCCTGTCCTTAAGCCCGGCCGAGCGTCATCTACCATCAGCTCCTACCGCCCGGTCTCTCTGACCTCCTGTGCATGCAAGCTCATGGAGGCCGTGGTCCTGGGGCGCCTCAGCTGGATCGCTGGGGCACTGGGCTTCCTCCCAGAACAGCAGACCGGATTCCGTCGCCACCGCTGCACAGCGGACTACGTGGTCAGCTCCATGGAGGACGCCAGAAGCAGAGGAGAGGTGGCCCTTCTTGTCCTGCTCGATGTTCAGACGCGTTCGATGGCCTCCCACATGTGGCCATTGAGAATGCTCTGGACGCCATGGGCATAGAGTGCTGCTTCCGACGCTTCATCTCCGGGTTCCTGACAGGGCGGACCCTTCGAGTACAGGTTGGCCGGTCCACCAGCAGCCCCAGGAGCATGATGACTGGAGTACCGCAAGGATCTGTCCTCAGCCCACTGCTCTTCAACCTGGTCCTGGCGGCACTTCCAGCAGCCATTCCGGAAGACAGCACGCACCCCACACAGTGCTCAATCTATGCCGACGACGTGGCTCTGTGGGCATGCGGACCGAGACGCCACCTACCAGCCATCCGACGTTCCCTCCAACACTCCTTGGACGCGGTGGCCTCCTTCTTCAGAGGCATCGGGCTACAGGTGTCCCCCACAAAGACTGTGGCCTTGATGGTCCACCCGAGAGCAGCTGCCAGGGGGAGCGTGCAGAAGCTGATCCTCAACGGCCGACCCATCCCATGGAGTAAGGAGGTGACCTACCTGGGTCTACGGATAGACCACCGCCTGACCTGGATCCCTGCTGTGAAGGCGGCTGTCACCAAGGCGGCGCAGGTCCAGTCCATGGTCAGCAAACTCCTGCTGCGTGGAAGGGGCTGCCCTCGGAAGCTGGCCCTACAGCTGTATCACGGCACTGCCACAGCTGTCATCCAGTATGCTCTGCCCTTGGTTCAGCTCTCATGGCGCCGAAAAGAACAGCTGGAGAAACAGCATCGCTCGGCCATCAGGGCGTTCGTGGGGCTCCCACGCTATACTCCAGTGGCTGCCACGCTGGCAGAGGCACAGACCTCGCCAATATCCCTGCTGAAGCTGCGTCAGGCCCTGCTGCATGTCGGCTGCACCGTACATCAGACGGAGAGACCCTGCTGCGGCGCCTCAAGGACCGACTGACCTCCCGCATGGGGAGCATATGGGCACTCTACCAAGAACTGGTCCCGCAGCCCCCCACTCCAGTCCAGCCTCCACCTCCACATCGTCAGCCGCCAGACATCAACCTGCGCCTGGGGAAGCTGACAAAGAGACGCACTCCAGCCAGTCAACTCCGGCAGGCCGCAGTGGAGAAGATTCACGAGCAGCTGAGCGGCCACCTGCTGCTGTACACGGATGGCTCCGTCTACAAGAGTCCTCCTTCTGCTGCCGCTGCCTGCACGGTTCCCGAGTTGGGGGTAAGGCTTCAGTGCCGCCTTCCGTTCCCGGCGAGCTCTACGGCAGCCGAATTGGCAGGACTCAATCTCGCAGCAGACCACCTTGCCGCCAACCTCCCTACACAGCCAGTGGCCATCGTCACGGACTCACGGCCAGCTCTACAGGCCCTGCTGCAGCCCGATCGAGCCGGTGTCACGGTGATCCTGCTCCTCGCCAAACTCCAGGCCCTCGGGGACTCCGGGGTCAGACTGTCGATGCATTGGCTTCCTTCCCACGTTGGAATAGCCGACAACGAAGAAGCAGACGCCGCTGCCAAGGACGGGCACCGGATCAACACCCCAGTCACAACTGCTGTAGCGGCCTCTGACTTCTTCCGTCAACGGCTGCTGCACCTGCTCAAGGTGGCCCACCCGGACCAACGAGTGGCAACTGGTCACCCCCCCAGGCCACTACAGGAGACCGGATTCCAGTGGCGAGAGCTGAGGCTGCTGCTGCGGCTCCGAACCGGAAGCGCATGGCCTGCTGCACGCAAGTACAGCAAGGGCCGCTGTTCCTCGCCGGACTGCAGCAGATGCGGGTCCCCTGAGACGCTGGAGCACATTCTGTGCTTCTGCCCAGCCCTAGATGGCCCGCGCGACACCATGAAGAGGTCCTACCGCATGCAGGGCCTACCCCACTCCACCGTTGACGATCTCCTGTTCCCGTCCGGATACCAGTCCCACACCCTGCGAGCTTTTCTGAAGTTTGCGGAGGAAGCCGGTCTAGAGACCTTGTGAGCCCTGTACCTCAACAGACCTCCTGCCCCCCACGTCTACTCTGATGGGACTATGACGACCTGCTGCTGAACCTTCTACCTTCTTCCTTCATCTTTACCCCCACTTCCCCATCCCACAGGCACTGAGCCGTGTCCCCAAATGGGAGACAGAAATAAGTGCCTTATTCTTCCTACAACAATCACTATATATAGTCGTAGCGTGTGGCGTAGGCTAAGCGGCCTCGCTAATCTGACAACGCTACCATGGCGCCACATGTAAGGCAAAGTCGGCGAAGTTTCGATGCCAAGTTCAAGCTGTGCGCAGTTGAATTTGCCGTAAAACATAGAAATCCTGCTGCAGGGAGGGAATTTGATGTTGCCGAAAAAATGATCCGGGACTAGCGCAAAGCCCACAGCGTCCTCCGGACAATGAAGTCTACAAAGAAGGCCAACCGCGGCAAGAAGGCACGCTGGCCAGACCTAGAGCGTAGCCTGCGAACGTGGGTGCTGCAACAGAGAGCTGAAGGAAGAGGCCTATCAACGGTGCAGCTGCGCCTGAAGGCGAAGGCTCTGGCAGCGGAGACTAACGCTGTGGGGTTCAATGGTGGTCCGTCGTGGTGTTTCCGCTTTATGCGGCAGAATCAGCTCGTCATGAGAGCCTGCACTACAGTGTGTCAGAAGCTTCCTGACGACTTCCAGGCACAGCTGGAACGCTTCAGCTCATTCGTGCGGGAGGAAGTAGCGAAGAACAACATCAGCGCGAGCCACATGGATGAAGTGCCGTTGACCTTCGACATCCCGCTTGGGAGAAGCGTCGCCGAAAAAGGCCAAAAAACTGTCACGGTGAGGACAACAGACCACGAGAAATCACACTTCACCGTTGTGCTCGCCTGCTGCGCAGACGGCACCAAGCTGCCTCCCATGCTTATTTTTAAGCGCAAAACTATGCCGAAAGGTATTTTCCCTTCTACAGTGGTGGTTCAGGCGAACACAAAGGGTTGGATGGACGAAGAAATGAGGGTGTGTGGCTTGACCGCTGTCTTCCCGTCGACCCGACGGATTCTTCCACGTGAAGCCAGGAATGCCGGTGATGGATAGTATGCGGGCACATATCACCGACGTTGTCAAAACAAAGATCGGTTCGAAGAATTGTATGCCTGTGATTATACCCGGCGGCATGACCAAGATGCTTCAGCCACTCGATATTTCGGTTAATCGCAGCTTTAAGGCCGTCCTGTGATGTTTGTGGGAATCATGGATGTCGGAGGGAGAACACAGCTTCACTAAAACGGGGCGCATGAGACGCGCTGAGTTAGGGGAAGTGGCGAAATGGTGTGAGTGAAGCATGGAATTCAATATCTGACAAGATCATTGTGGCGGGCTTTCGCAAGGCCAGTTTGATCGCCTGCGTGACCGATGTTGAGTCCGAATCGAGCGAGTCGGAGGACGACAGTGACGTGCCGGAGGACGACGTGCCGGGAGTACAACCCGAAATAGCTGCGCTATTGTCAGCGACTCGGAAGACGACTTCGATGGAATTTGATTAAACGCTACTAGCCATCTCAATAATAAAAAATACTTCTGAGTGAAAATATTGTGTTTTATGTATGTTGGGAAGAGCTCGCACGCGACGGCCGCCTCAAGCATGAATTTTCGTAGTGCTTTCTCATGACGCGGCACTCGATGGCCGGGTGAGCAGGTGTGTCTTGTACACCGGTGCGACTTATATACGTTTTTTTTTTCAGAAAAACTGCCATTTTGAGGGGGGTGCGACTTATACAAGGGTGCGACTTATACACCACAAAATACGGTACTCAGTTTTACAAAGAACTGGAACTTTTTCGGTATGGCATCAAGTCACCCGATGTTGAACAGTTCTGGTTCTCTCGAGCGCCAGAACTTGGTTTCACAAAACAGCACAAACCTCAGCTGGCCAGCGGATGAAGGAAACAAAGGATTTCTTATGGCTCAGGGTTGGCTACCAAATCTGAGACCGGTGATATGTACTCCCGAGTTGGTTGTTCCCCCACAGCAAGGACAACTTTTAGGTCGAAACATGGTTCTGATGTTGAAGGATCTCGTTGCGCGATCTTGTTGAAATCCAGCTCTTGTAGGATGACCTAACCAGTGCAAACTAAAACTGTAGCTCAAGCATCTGCATCATTTCTATAAAGCTGACCTGCTAATGTTACGACATGCTAACACTTCCTATAAGGTGGTGAAGTTGATTGAAGCAGCTGCCAATCTAAGAATAATCCAGCTGAGTCAAAGATTCCGGCCTCAAGTCAAACTTCGGACGACTTTGAAATCCTTTGTTCATGGTACAATCAAGAATCTGGAAGTGAAGAGGGGATCAAGAGCTTACGTTTCCTCAAAGTCATACTGGATGAAGGGAACCTAGAAACAGTGTAGCTATTTTATGGGTGTTTCTATCATTGGGGGCACCCGTTCATTGATTAGATGTGATTCGTGTTTCTTCAAATAAACTCAGTTCATAGTATGCGCTCGACTTTACAATCAGCGCAAGAACGGACAAGGGACAAGAAAGGGAACATAGACGAGCGCTGCTTGTGAAGATGGATTACCAACTAGCCAAATTTCAACTTTGCGTTCGACTGTGGTAAGTGTTCCTTATGGTCCTCGTGTTTTTTGCGCAGTTTTTTTTTTGTTCAGTATAATATTCTTGTTTCCTTTAACAGCCTCCTGGGCTACACTCTCAAGGCCTGTGGTACATAATCCCTGTCAATGCATCTCAACACAATGGGCAAGGCACTTGCTACATGACACTGCTCCTAAAGAAGCTACTTTGAGCACCACAACACTTATCAATTAAATTTCTATATATTTATCAAAAAAGAACTGTAGTTTACTCAATTTGCTATGCTTATTTTCGCAAGGCTCTGTCTTCACACATCATGCTTCTCAATATCTGATGACTTCTTTACTTCTATTCTGTACAGGACTGCCAAACAACTGGATAACCGCTCTAGAAGGTACACTTTTGAAAGATGGTGAAACATCTGAACATCTGCTACAACAGGTCATTGCAAACCTCATGCTTGTGATGTTGTATGTGTGGATGGTTTACCAGGTATGAAATGGAGGGGTGCTCATGATCGTCCACAGGAATCAGCAGCCTACTATGTTATAAACACTATACCACAGTAACACTGAAACTGCACACTAGCTTTGTACATCAGGCTGCACACAGGGCAGCGAGGAGAAGTATGAGTTCTTCTTATATTTAGTTTTCTCATGCACAATATTTAAGCAAACATGCTGAAAACCTTCTCGGCATAATTAACTCTTGTTTAGGTCCATAAAAGCCATCGTTAGAACTCTTCAGAAAACCACCCTCAATGCGTGCATATGTCCGTGCACACAAATTTTATTTTTAATACTGCAACAGTAAAATGTGCTCCTCTGTGTTTCGGCTGCTGGAGTGCCTTCTGCATGAAGCCATGGGCGGGGACAGCCATGGACCTAGAAGCAAGCCCTGATAAGTGTATTATGGCAGCAGCACCAGGTGGAAAAGAGCTAGAGGAGCTTCGATTCCAGTACGGCGACCAGTCTAAAGTGCTGGCACAGCACTGGAACGTGTAACAAACTTTCCTGTCCTTTGTGCAGACAAGGCAGCTGCTGCGGTCCCTGCACCTCCATGCAGTATCGCAAGGAGATGTGGCAAAAGTAGTGCGGAGGTCTGCGTCTGCTACTGTGCAACACACAGTGTGATGAAGGGTGCCATATCTGATGCATATTGGAATATCAGATAAAAACCCATTTTGCACCGAGAAAGATGTAAACGAAGCAGACTTTCCATATATTCGAGTTAAGTTTGTCTGTTGCCACGCAAGGCACACAAATCCAAGTGGACAGATATTCAGTACAATCAGCACTTCAATGGTACAGGATGCAACGTTGAAACTTAAGCTTGTGCTGCGGTCTGCTCCACCGCTGTAATATGAACATATAAATGTAGTGGATGTACACAAATATAAAACAGGCCCCTATGAGGGATGGAAAAATGAAGGGTGCCATATCTGATGCATATTGGAATATCAGGTAAAAACCCATTTTGCACCGAGAAAGCTGTAAACGAAGCAGACTTTCCATATATTCGAGTTAAGTTTGTCTGTTGCCACGCAAGGCACACAGATCCAAGTGGACAGATATTCAGTACAATCAGCACTTCAATGGTACAGGATGCAATGTTGAACTTAAGCTTAGTGCTGCGGTCTGCTCCACCGCTGTAATATGAACATATAAATGTAGTGGATGTACACAAATATAAAACAGGTCCCTATGAGGGATGGAAAAATGAAGGGTGCCATATCTGATGCATATTGGAATATCAGGTAAAACCCAATTTGCACCGAGAAAGATTTTAACAAAACAGACTTTCCATATATTCGAGTTATGTTTGTCTGTTGCCACGCAAGGCACACAAAACCAAGTGGACAGATATTCAGTACAATCAGCACTTCAATGGTACAGGATGCAACGTTGAAACTTAAGCTTGTGCTGTGGTCTGCTCCACCGCTGTAATATGAACATATAAATGTAGTGGATGTACACAAATATAAAACAGGCCCCTATGAGGGATGGAAAAAATGAAGGGTGCCATATCTGATGCATATTGCAATACTCAGATAAAAATCCATTTTGCGCCGAGAAAGATGTAAACGAACCAGGCTTTCCATATATTCGAGTTAAGTTTGTCTGTTGCCACGCAAGGGCACACAAATCCAAGTGGACAGATATTCAGTACAATCAGCACTTCAATGGTACAGGATGCAACGTTGAAACTTAAGCTTGTGCTGCGGTCTGACTCCACCGATGTAATATGAACATATAAATGTAGTTATGATGTTATTATGTTATGAAAGTATGTTAATGATGCGTGTGCAGTGTGCGTGTATATATATGGGTGAAAATTTTCGAAGGGTGGAGAGGGAATTGTAATGCTGCCATCAAGAGAAGAGGTCATGGAAAACGTGCCAACTGACTTCAGACAATTCAGTAAGGTAAGAATTATTGTAGACTGCACAGAAATACCTGTTTCCCAGCCAAATTGCCTTCAGTGTGAACTAAGGTGCTATTCTGTGTATAAGAAGACATCCACATGGCAATACATGTACCACTGTAACACCATGTGGTGTAATTGCTCATGTGACACAAGGTTATGGTGGTCCTACCTCGGCAAATCTATTTTCAGTAATGTAAGCTCCTTGATAACCTGGATCCTGTGTCACGACGCAGTGATGGCAGACCGCGGCTTCCTCATTGACAGCTGTTGTGCAGAAAGGCTAATTGAACTAATTCGGGTCACCTTTCAAGAAAGGACAACAAATGACAAAAGGTGATGCTGTATGTACTCAGAAAGTAGCATCGGCAAGGGTGCACGCTGAGCGTGTCATTCAGGCACATGAAAATTTTCAAATTTTGTCTACAAGAGCTCCATGGAGAATGACAGGACAACTAGATGACATAATGATAGTGGGTTGCAGGGATCATTAACCTATCAGCATCTGTATTTGCCCCCCCCACCGTTTTTGATAGACACCAAAGGACAAATCTTTCCTTGGTACTGTTGATGTGTCTGCAATATAGAACTGCGGTCGAGTTACCTACGTCAACGAAACCAATGTAGTTTCTCAGTCTGTATGCATGTCCAAATTATGAAGCACCTATTTTTTTTGTAATTTACAGGTGAAATTAACTTTCGTGCAGCCTTTTCAATTGTGGCTTAAGCGTTATATGGGGGAATGTGAACATGAAATTTTCAATTGCGAAGTGAATTCAAGTAATGAAAGCAAAGTGTGAATCGAATTCTTTCGAATATCTTTGCGTACTAATACGACGGGCGTTCAATAAAGATTTCCCCTGACTCACTTCTATTTATTGCAGGATGATGAAACTGCACATGTGTAATGACAAAGTCACTATGGCCTCCAACGCTCAAGTTGCGCAGCGCCGTCCACCGCTCCAGTGGAGAGAAGGGAATTCTCCGGTAGCTCGGACGGGTCGCGCTTGCTTGGGTTTTCCCCATTGCGCGTGCGGAGAACGTGCGCCCCGGGGCTTTATCTCGCATTTTTCACGCTATGGGTGCCGTTCCTTCGTCGTACTCGAAAGCAGGCATGCAGTCCCTCTGCACTGTGAAATGTCACAAAAGTTTAAAATGACGCACAGCCGAAAACTGCCGTCAAGTTCTACCGTTTCCAATGCAAGCAGTGCGAGGAGCAGAGGCGTCAAGAGTGGATTAGTGCAGTTCGCCGCAATGCTTTCGCGGTCTTCTCACCTTGAAGCAATTTTTGTCGTACACAGTATTCCGAACTATTACGGGGAGAAACGCGATGATCGTCTCATTTGAAAGGGAAGTGCGTTTGTGAACCGAAGTTACAACAAATAGACAGCCACTGTACGTTTCGAGATTGCGCGCTCATTTGCGCGGAGCATGTGGGCTTAATACACCACAGTTTAAATACCGTACCAGGAGTACTAAGTGTTTAATTCAGCTGATTGCAGTACATTTCCTGTCGCGGCTCACTGTAAACAGAATTAAGCTGCATGTTTGCACTGAGCGTGTATATTGGCCTTGCATGCGACACGCCGTGATTGCCAGCAGGCTGAAGTGTTGCGCTGCTAAGATCGTGTCGTGGGTTCGATTTCACGCGTACGGCAGCTGCATTCTATGGGAGCGAAATGCAGTAACACGGCGTATTAGATTTACGTACACGTAAAGAACCAGGTGGCGAAATTAATCCGAAGTCCCCCTACCACAGGCGTGCCTCATAATAATGTCGTGCTTTCGGCACGTAAATATTAGCCTTGCATAGCACGTGAGCAGCGGGCAATATACAGCTGCTGCTTTGGAAACGAGCTGAAAAAAGAACCAAGGCGGCAATTAAATTTAGATGACTTCGCGAAATCGAGACGCGCTTATCATCGGGCACAAATATCTGCATAATCATAAACATGCGCAATCCCAGTGGGTATTGTATAGTGTGATGCTGACCAAACGAGCTGTCGAAACAACCAAGCTACATTCGAATCAGCGAACACGGTGCGTGATCAGGCGTCGATATTATTCGAAATGAAACATGCCTCTGCAAGAAACATGCATGGTCGAAGTGGGCATGAAATGTTTACTTTTTTTTTTTGCGCGTGTCATTATGCTGTCAAAGGGAGCTCTAAAAAAATCCAAGGTGACATTAAACTTGCGATCCGACGTTGTTATCATTCGATGCAAACCTCGGCAAAAGTGAAACTCCCACGAAACTGAACACTGCGCATTGCAATGCAGCCAGTGACTCAACAGGGGATATGTAAATTTACGCTCTTCACACTGAGCTCATAATAAATTTAAAGCCGCACTACAAACTTGGCATCCATGCAATCGAAAAGTTATCAATAAAAACGCACGCGAAAGCGTGGTGGACGTTTGCTGACAGCTCCGAGTAGACACGACTGCCGCAACGAAGGTCCGTTTTACCGGTAACATAATTACAGAACACGCACAATCACCTTTCTATTCATGTCAAAGAAATGTGCCCGTTCAGCATCGGCACGCGCGTAGCGTTCGCACAAACAGCATTGGTGCTTGACGACCTGCTCGGTCCGCAAAGGTGGTCGATCAACCGCCCTCCTCTGGTGAGATTTCCACCGTGAAAACGTTTTTTCCATCTCTTCTGCCTTTCTAAACCTTCAGAGCAAGCGACACGTGAAGCCGCACGTGCACGGCGAGCAGAGAACAGCGCGTGCAGGGTGCGTGAACGTGCAGAGACAGCGCAGTCAAAAGGCAGGTGTGGGGAGAGGAGCGACCGGTTTTTGCAAGAAAGGCGGCGAAAACGCGTGCGACGCAGCGCCCCCTGGCCGAGCTTGGGAGGCCTATAGGGAACCAGCGCTGGAGTTTCCGCGGTGTGGGCAGTGCCGCCCTGGCGGCCAAAGCGCGCATACTCCAGCCGCTCCCGCGGACGAGAGTGGCGACTGGTTGAGGCGATGCGGGCGCGTATCGCCGATACAAAACTAAAGGATGCCGGCGGTACTGTTGCGCATTCAAGTGCCACAATACGTAGAAACAAGGGAGGATGTATCCTTCCATGTTTTTCCTTCTAAAACATGAATAGGAACGAATGCGGCGTTGCATCCCGGCAGTCAGGCGAGCACAGTATGTTCTGCTCTTGCTCTCCTGTCTAGTGGCGTCGGGCTGGTTTCTAAACAGAATTGCGCGTGTCTGCTAGATTTATTCGATAGTGAGGGCACCAGTGGAAACCGGGGCCAACGAGCAGGATTTAATCGGTGTTTTGTCGTAAACAAAACTTACATATTATGCAGCATGCGGCATATGTAATAATCTTTTCATCTGACCACCATCTGAACTCCTTCTTATGCCACCGCGTGCAGTGAATATGATACGATAGGCAGGTAGTTTACATTATTTGCAAACAATTACGCGGAAGCAAAGCTGTCTGTCTACCAGATGCGTACGCGGGCACGTTCGCCTGAAGCTGCTGAACCTGTTATGAGCGATACGCACGCGATGAATGCCTGCGTTGAACTTCACTTGTGCTACAGACGGAGCTAGTTGTCACGAACAAAGCATCGGACTACTCGAAGCTTAGCTTTCTGGAGTCAGCCGATGCGGGTAAAGCTCCTTTGTGCATTGGCTGCCGCGGCGAAGTGACATCGCAATTTATGCCTCGCTAGAAAAGGGTCAAATGTCTTGGATTTTTACTCGCCGTTTAATTCGCCTAACGTACTATCATGAGGCACGCCGTAGTGTGGGATCAGAATTAATTTTGGACCGCTTGGGGTTCTTTAATGTGCACATAACTCTCAGTACGCGGTTGTTCTTTGTATTTCAACCCCATCGAAATGCGGCCACCGTGGCTGGAAATCTATCTTTGCCTCGAGCATAACAGTGCGACACCATACATGCTATGCTAGCACGGTGGGTTGCTTGATCAACGTCCACGTGCATACACATTGCGGGCTGGGCATACATACCACGGCAGAAAAACGTTGACGCACCTACCACTGCATATCTTACTTTTTTTTTTACTGTGGTAATGGACAGCTGGTATCGAGGCAGCACGTAAGGTACGGCGTAGGTATTCAATGGAGGCTTATTCAATGGAGGCTTGTGAGCCTGCACTAGCTTGACACAAATCCCAGGACGCAACCAGAAAATGTTGACGACGAAGTCGCCACCACGGCACAGCACTGTCTCTTCGACGCCGTATGCTCGACGCCGTATGTTCGACGCCGACGCCGTAGCAGACGTAGCCTGCTATGCAGGGCTTCTCTCCGTTTTCCAGTGCTTTCCTGAGAAAGTAGCCTTCAGACAAAGTTGTTTTTTTCTAAACCATAAAGCAGTATTACTGGCGCAATGGCTGCTCGAGCTGTTCGCGCCAAAATGAAGCACGGGAACGGCGCACGCGCGTGCGCTCACCGCGGTACAGTGCGGGCTGTGCGGCCGGTCGTCTGAGTGCGAGCGGCGTGGCCTCCGAGATTAGCCGGCGGCGCGGAGGCCATGCGAGTGGCTGAGTTATGTCGCGACTCCCCGCCAGGCGCCCTTTTTCGGCGCGCCACCTATCCAGCGCTGGTCTCCCATAGGTCACGTGCTAACGTGCAACTCTGTCCTAATAAGGGTCTTTCTTTTACAGGTGCTAAAGTTGCACTTCAATCGTACAGGATGCAGCGTAGAACTTAATCTTGCGCTGCGGTCTACTCCACAGCCGTAATATGAAGTTATAAATGTAGTGGATATACACAAATATATAATACGCCCCGACATTTTTGCATGGTATACTAGGAATCGTGCACTGACTGCTTCCAAAAAAGTGCTACTTAAGGACTTGATTTCCTGTAATGCAAAACCTAAAGACATAAAGCAAGCTCTTCTGAAGAAAATGGGAAAACACACTACTTCACAGGATATCAGAAACTTGAGGCATATAAATGCTCAAAAAATTCAGGACAGTGCACATTATGGAGCCCTCCTGCTATAAAAAATAAATGAATTGTTTTCCAACAACTCTGGATGGAAGATCCATTCCGAACAAAAACGCAGAAAATGATTTCTTGTATGTATTGCTTCGACAGAGCATATGGCCCAATTACTAGAAAAATACCCTGAAGTATTTTCCCTTGATGGTACGTATAAGGTTTTAATTATGAAGGGTATATCTTGCATTCGGTACTGTGTGAAGATGGAACTAGCCATGGTACGCCTGTATGTTATGCATTTGTTATTATTAAAAGTCTTTCCTGGAGACATTCCCTTATTTGAATCCTGTTGCAAGAAAGTGCAAAATTGTGTTAATGGATAAAGATTTAAATGAAATCAATATAATTACGCAGGTTCTGCCTGAGTGTAGAACATTGTTGTGTTCATGGCATGTGTTCACATTTACACACCAAGGTCATGCAGCGTAAGTGAAAAGCCTAGATAAAAAGCACCATATTTACCCGCATATAAGATGCGGTGTTCTTGCACAATTTTTGGAGGTTCGTATTATAAATACTTTACTGTTTCTCAACTCGTATTGACACTGATTAGTTGGTTTTTTAACCACTAGAGCAGCTGAGTGTGAATGATACGAAATAAATTTAATAACGAAGAGTCAACATTCGGAAACTAGAGTTACATAACAAAAAAAAGTAAATAAAATGGAAAGATAAAAAAATTACGTCCCCATGTGAGTTCTGAGCTCACGGAGACCGCGCGAGTTTCGGACGCTACAGTCGGTTAGAAAATTGCGTGAGATGGCGATAGTTGCACGAGTGGTTCGGCCGGTTCAGTGGTTCGGCCAGTCGTTCAGCAAGTTGGGCCAGCGGGCAGTCGCCATTGTCGCCATTTGCAACTTCGTTCGTTTCGCTCGTCCGCTTCTTTGTCGTTCACTGTTCACCTGCAGTATGCCGTCTAAACGGAAGAACTACACAGCGAAGGTTAAGCTCACTGCTGTGAAGTACGTGGAGGAGCATGGAAACCGGGCGGCGGGCCATCATTTTGACGTCACCGAGACGATGATTCACTCATGGCGGTAGTCAACAGGCAAGCTCCAGTCTATGAAAAGCGATAAAGAAGCTGACCACGGCAAGAAAGCGCAATGGCCAGATCTCGAAGGACTGCACACATGGGTATTGGAGCAGCGTGCCCAAGGTAGGGCGATGTCAACCGTGCAGCTGTGCCTCAAAGCGCAGACGCTGGCTAAAGAAATGGGCGCCGTTGGTTTTGTTGGCAGGCTATCCTGGTGCTCCATGTTTATGCGCCGCAAAGCGCTGGTGATGAGAGCCCACACCAATATGTGTCAGAATCTGTCAGCAGACTTGAAAGAGAAGCTGGACAGATGTCAAGCTTTCACCAACAAAGCGAGTGACAATGACAGCATCGGCATCGCGATGAACCGCAGTTTGCTATTCTAGGGCGCACATGGGAGTCTTGGATGACAGACGGCGACCACAGCTACACCGAGACCGGACGCATGAGGCGTGCTTCGTTCAGTGAAGTTGCAAAGTGGGTACGCGATGCCTGGTGTGCAATGTCGGAGTCCGCCGTGACTGCGGGTTTCCGAAAGGCAGGCCGGTTAGCTTCTGCAATGCCTGACCTCGACGACGAAAGCAGCAGCAGCGACTCCGTCGAGGAAGCCCCAGCGTCGCTGCCGCCAGAGCTCGCTGAACTGTTTCAAAGCGCCTCCAAAGACGAAGACTTTGACAGTTTCGAAGAATAAAATGTCTTTCCTGCAGTCATGCGGGACGTGTGCAATATTTTTTCTCGCAAATTTGGTGCTTAATAAGTTTTCTTACAGACTAGCGCCCAGAAATGTAAGTACGAAATTTCGCTCTGTTCGCTCAGCCACACGTAATGAAGTTTTTTTGTGGGAGGTGAGTAAATGCAGGTGTGTCTTATATAATAATTTTTACTAGGAAACTTGCGAAATGTGGGGGGTGCATCTTATACACCGGAAAATACAGTATGTAAAAGACGTAATTACTAAACTAGTTTTTGCACACACTGTGGCGAATATCAGAGCACTTGCAGGATTGGAAAAAAGCATTTAAACATGACAAAGCCCTCCTAGAGCACTTTTAGAAAAATTGGAACATTTTGCAACTTTTGCCATTTCCACTTTGTTTGCCGTTCATGCTCACCGCCGGTTCATGCTCAACATACCAATTCATGTAGTTTAGATAACAATACTAAGAATCGGATGGAAAGACATAAAAGTTAAAGAATCATATAGCACATGACATGCACTTAGTGGAAGCAGTGAAACCTTTGACAGGGTATGTAACACAAGATGCTCTCGCAATCAGCCGTGCACAGTATAAAGACACAAAAACTTGCATTGAGACGAGTAAGGTTGATGGTTTTGCATGCAAGTGCCAGCAAGATGTACTGAATATGCTAGGAGATTGGTGTGTAAAGAATATGGGTGGTATATTAAGAATCCAGGGGAATGTTTAGTTTCCGATTGGAAATGCACCGTTTCCACTGGCAGTAAGCTTTATGAAGTTAGCAATAATATGAGGACGTGCATATGCACATTTCACATGCAGTACAAGCTGTCTTACAGGCAATATAAATATATTCTTGCAGTTAGCTCGGAAAATAATATGAAACCTTTTGATGAAAGTTGCTTGTCACTGCACTGCCTAAAATGTGACTTTGTGAAGACTGTGCCACCTGACAAAATAAGCATTTTAACAACAAGCATGGCAAAAAAAAAGGCAGAGAAAGGGCTTGATACCACAGAGGCCAGATATAAATATGCATATGCACATCTGTTAGAACTTTCAAAGGGAGCTGATAATGTACCAGCAATGAGTAGCACAACTGAACTTCACGAAAAACTGAATTGTTCATGAAAAACAATAACTGTTAATAGTAAATTTTTCAGATGACTCAAACAGAGAATAATTCGTCCATGGGGCCATACTCCTTTCAGTGACATCACAGTGTGATGCATCAACACAAGTGTCTCATATTGAAACTAGGGAAATCAGCGCACAAGCAGAGCCTGCTTTTCAGTAAACTGCCACTGGGCCAGAAGAACGAAGCTGCACTTTCCTCGGATACAGCTCTCTTTGTGAAAAGAGAGATTCTTTCACAGAACTTGGTGGAGTCAGCCCACACGTGTTTGCGTTGCTGATGTCCTTATTTTTGTCAGTTGCCGTAAGATGTGTCGACGTCCCAATCTCTTATAAGCCTGTGATATTCCTAATGAAGATGAAACATGGAATTTCTTTTGCGAGCATAGCTGTGCTTTTTGGCTTGCATTGCACAGCTGTTACCTGCATCTTTTTTTTCATGTTGAGGAATTTTCTGGCATCAATGAAGCTTTTCATTCCTGAACCATGACTCGCTGCTGCCAAGGCAACTATGCCAGAATGTTTTAAGGTACACTACCCTGAGTGTCGGTTCATCATAGACTGCACCAAAGTTCAAACAGAGGAGCCACTTACAGTAGAGACGCGTAGAGATGTTTTTTCCCACTACAAGGGGTGCTATACACTAAAGTTTTTAATTGGCATTTGGCCCAATGGGGCAGTGACCTTCGTGTCAGAGGCTTATGGAGGCCGAACGTCGGACACACACATAACTATAGAATCAGGCTTCCTGAACAGAATTGAGCCAGGGGATGTCGTGGTGGCCGATAAAGGCTTTCCTGGCATAAAAGCACCCGTGGAGGGCAACAGGGGCATCGTTGTCTTGTCCCCTTTCTCCAAAAAAAACATGCAGTTTACGTTTGACAAGCTCCAGCAAACTTATCACATTGCGCAGGCACGGATTCATGTAGAAAGAGTTCTTCAGCGCGTCAAAATGCTTAACGTTATTAATTTTCGTGTGCCTCATGAATTTATTCCTCACATGAGTGACATCATGTGCATGTGCTGCATATTGGTCAATCTTCAAACCAGCAATCCTGAGCAGCTCTCATCAGAACTAAAACAGGTCTGCACATTGCATTTCCTCTAAACAACCTGGGACACCACGTTTGTATCTTGTTGACCTCTTCTCTTGTTGCCAAGTTTTTTAAGGCTACCTTGTTTTATCATCGGCGTAAGTGCTGTTTTGATCTCTTCTCTTGTGTTCACGTTTGTGAGCATGCCTTCTGTTATGAATCTGTGCCAACTACCACAATGTAATAATTGTTGGGGTTTGTCAGCGGCACTTGAGTTCACATGGCCGCTGTGTTTACAACATGCATGGTTGGCGCCCAAACAAAGTCGATGGACTAAGGTCCGGGAAGCACTGCCTGCCGCTGGCAGCACTTTGGCACCTGTGGTGTCGCGCCTTACCAGTTTCGGTTTCGATTGTGTGATGCAGAGCGCCACACAACAGGCATTTCATGTACGAACTCATATGACCAATCTGTCTAAATAAACATGAGTCCCCTCCCCGTTCCGCAGCTCCACAGTTAGTGCGACTTCCACTAACCACCTTGCAGGCACCTTCGCAACAATCGGCTGATGTGCCCAGCCCCAGCACAACTTATCGAAGGGGGGATAGATATGTCGACTAATATGTCGACTACGGAAAATCTTGAAACTTTGCCGCGTTCGCACTCCGACGAGCATATAGGTGAGCCCCAAGGCTCAAATTCTTCACCTAACGTCCCCTTCATCCCAAACGGCACCAAAAAAAGCCGACGCGGTACAAGGACTACGTTCCTTGATATATATATATATATATATGTTCTCCATATACTAATTTTTCGTATACTACAACTACTTTCATATACTACTCACTGCATAATCCTGTTTTTGGGGAACATATAATGGTGACTGACACTAAGTTCCTAATGACTACTTATACCAGTTCATAAATGGGCTCATGCAATAAAAATTCATTACATCAAGTTTGTCAAACTACGTCAACTCTGGTCAGATAAATGCTGTCCTAATAAAGAATACATTCCTACATGTGATAACTATTGTATAATGATGTTACTTATTTTTGCACATTTCCTACAAGATGTTCAAGGATTGTGTGCCAACATGTTACTTCATACAAACTTTTCAGTGCCTTACCACTGTATAATGTCATACAGAGTACAACTCCTTTCCTTTTTAGGGGGAGATGATGTGGTGTCGCGCCTTACCCGTTTCGGTTTCGATTGTGTGATGCAGAGCGCCACACTACGGGCATTTCATGTACGGACTCATATGACCAATCTCTCTGTAAATAAACATGAGTCCCCTCCCCATTCTCGACCTGTCCTAACGTAGCTGCGTGCGCTCCGGCATGGAGCCGCCCTTCTTGGTCCGCCGGACGGTACCTCCGGCGGCGACACTACAGCACCCGCACAAGAAACACTACACTACGTAAATGTGAACTTCAAGCTTTGAGCACGTTCGCCCGGCGCTGTTGCCATGAGGCTTGCATCGACGGACATCCAAAAAGAAAAAAAGTGAGATTGCGAGCCAGGAACACATAGCAATGCATCGCCGGAGAAGAGCAGGGAGAGAGAGCCGAGACACGAGCGGCGTCGGACGTAGCTGAACGAGGTCCAGCACCAAATCCCGTTTTCTTCTTTCACATGTAACCCCGCTGATTCACTTCTAACTTCATTTGAATACAGTTTTCTTCTTTAAATTGAACCTTGCCTTACATCCATCACTTGGTCACCGCTGACATGGCGCAGCCGACAGGATGCGAATCGACTGAACTGCATGGGGAAGGGGAAATGACGCCACGAGACGGAGCGACGCCACGCCGTACATCGTCATCAGACTTGGAAGCGACCATCGTCGAAAGCCTGCTCACGACCCTCGATAGCAGCATCATGGCCACCGCTACGAAAAAGCAGCTCGTCGACGAGCTGAGAGTACGAGGTCTACGATGCTCCGGACGAAAGGATGAGCTCATCGCACGACTCATCCGCGACAAACACCACTCGCCAAGCTCTGGAGCTGACGGACTCATCAACAAACGACCAGGCTGACGACGACAGGCAGGCGCACCTGGAGACGCTGTCCGCCGATAACGCAAGGCTCCGTGCAGAGCTGAACAACCTGCGAGCCCAGCTCATCTGCGCGACGAGTCAACAATGCGAGACATTATACAACGCCAGTCACAACGCTTCATTGCCAACAAAACAGGTGACGACTTCAACCAACAGGCTGCATCATTCTGGCCCCGCTGATACAACGATGTCCTCGGCATCGACGCAGTCACCATCACTGAACGACGGCACCAACCAAGACGCGGAACGCCCTGCCACACCGACCATTTCAACGCACGAGGGAGAACCATCCATGGCCCAGATCCTCACCGCGCTTGTGAACACGCAGGCCCTGCTCGCCAACTCGCTGTCCAGAGGTCCACCAACAACAAGCCCAATCCAGATTCACTCCACAAGCGACACGTCATCCTCGCAGCGCTCGCCCACTGGACGCCATCGCTCACGTTGGTGACGGCAGCGAGCCGCCTGACGAGATCTGCCAAGGATTGGCACAGCGCCTATAGCTCACAGCATGACACCTGGGAGCAATGGAAGGAAGCGCTCACTCCCAGATTCAAACGGAAGCTGACAATGCAGGAGTTCCTTCGAACTGCTGACGAAGCGACGCCTTCAGAACCATGAGACCATCGTCAAGAACATGTACTCAAAAAACGCTATTCTCAACAAGGTGCCATACCGTCCAGCAGAGGAAGAACGAATTTCCCTCATTCTCAGTGGCATCAATGATGACACATGGGCCAACCCACTGGCAGCACAACTCTGCGGCACTGTGACTGAACTTATCGACAGAGCGGCTTTGCTTGACGGGAGGCGTCGCATGACCGTGTGTGTTGATAACAATAAGGAGCCGCCACCACGGCGAGCCGTGGTCAGGGCTCGAACCAGCAGGCACCAGCCAGCATCTCTGCCAACTTGCCGACGGCCAAATCGCGCAGCGATTCTTCGGGAGCTCTGCGCCCGCGGCCCACCTCTGCTTGTTCGTGCTTTAACTGCGGCGACATTGGTCACCTGTCCCGTAATTGTAGCAAGCCGAAAACACCAGCAACGATCAGAGCGGACGAGAAACAAGCGAAGAGGGACTACAGCAGCCAAGGAACAGGGACTACATCATCAAGGCAAGCGAACTGTTTTTTGCATTTGACGGGTGGCACATTGCCAATCGTGTCCGGTACTGCTAACAACCGACCCGTCCGCGTATGCATTGACAGTGACACCAACATATCCATCGTGAGTGCCAACGCCTTCACTGACAACATTCCCACGCACGCATGGGACATTGAAGTGCTCAACCGCAGCATACGTCCAACTCTCGCTATGACGCTTAATGTGACACTGGGGCACCACGAATGTGCGACTCGAAGACGTCGTAGTAACGGAACTGCCCAGCGGCATCGCCCCGATTGTGGGTGTGGGACTGGCGACGAGTCACCGGCGTTGATGCAAAGTTTCACACGTCAAACGGTGACCATCGTCCCTGTCGAGGCCACCGGAAAATCTTCATCGTCCGAAGTGCCACCCCTGAAACAAGGCCCACCGCACGGCACTGGGGAAACGCTTATCGCGCCACTCTGCTGGCAATCGAACGAGAGCGTTTCCAAGGACGACGGGTTCGTGCGGCTCAACACAAAATGCCCCGCACCCAACAAGACTTCACGAATCTGGTTGAAGATGCCACACGGAGGATAATAAAGGATGCCACAGAGGCTGAGAGGGACCAAAGAGGTTACGGAACCATCGCCACCGAACGACACGTGCGCCTGAGGACAGGCGCAATTTTCGGGAGGGCTATGTCAGCAGCACTTGAGTTCACACGGCCGCCGAGTTTACAACATGCGTGCTTGGTGCCCAAACAACCCAAACAAAGATGATGGGCTAAGGTCCGGGAAGCGCCACCTGCCGCTCAAATTCACTGGCAGCATTTCGGCACCCGCACAAGAAACACTACACTACATAAATGTGAACTTCAAGCCTTGAGCACATTCGCCCGGCGCTGTTGCCATGAGGCTTGGATCGACGGACATTCAAAAAGAAAAAAAGTGAGATTGACGCGTAGCAACGCATCGCCGGAGAAGAGCAGGGAGAGAGAGCCGAGACACGAGCGGCGTCGGACGTAGCTGAACGAGCTCCAGCACCGAATCCCGTTTTCTTCTTTCACATGTAAGCCCGCTGATTCACTTGTAAGTTCAGTTGAATACAGTTTTTCTCTTTAAATCGAACCTTGCCTTAAATCCATCATTTGGTCCCCGCTAACAGTTTATGTCCCAAAGCCGCGTTATCATTATGAGAGATGCTGCAGTGGAGGGCACCGGAAATTTCAACACCAGGGGTTCATAACATGTACCTGATTCTAAGCACACGAGCTTAACATGCTCAACTTTCTGTCCTCTTATGGGCTGAAGCGTATGTCTTGTCAAGAAACCGCAAATTTAAGCATTACTTCTATAGTCAGCGTAGTGTACCTTACAGGAAATACAACCAATTTTATGGCGCCTGTTTTCTTTAGTGCAATAGAAGCTCACCGGTAAGAGTGTCAAATCATGGAATGGCAACGTGGAAAGCATTCACATTCAGAATTCTTTTTTATTTGGGGCTACTGTGAAGTCGTACACAAAACAAGTGCTCCAAACAGTGGGCGCTCAGCACAACATCAGATTGTGTTTGTGCTCTGTGGTTTGCTACGTATGTGCTGTTGTTCGACATGTTCTGCTAGTGCTGTGGCTCGACATGTTCTACTAGTTACCGCAAAGGCAGTGCCGTTTCTTAGCGTTAACGCCTTTTACTTTACTAGTAAGCAGCACAGAATAAATAGACAATACTCTATTTCTGAGCACTAATTATGGTAAAGCATCGTTAAGAAAGTGTAGATGACATTTTTCTCCATGCAAAGCTTAAAAAAAAAAAAAAGAAGATACGTGCCTTCTCCACTATCCCTAGTGTTAGCAACAGCTTGTTATCCCTAGTATTAAGTTGGCAAGCTACTAAAGAACCGTAATGTTAAAAAATTGCCAGGTGTTGCTTCATTATAGGTGAACTTGATTCCATTCCCCTGTTCTCTGAAGATGCCTACGGACAACAGTGATCCTTTATAATTTAGTGTTCAGCACCCCACCCCCCTGGTTTTTTTCTCTTTTTATTCCACGGAATACCCCTTCCTTTTCTGATTCACCCAATTTATCACGGCGCCCTCTCCCCCACTTTCAAAGTTGCCCTCTCATCTTCCTTATTTGGATTGGAGGAGAGGGTAAGAAGCATATGATCACAACTGCTAAGGAAATCATTTGCAGCCTTGAAGAAGACAAATCCGCATGCCGAAATGTCGGCTCGAGCACCCACCCGTTCACGGATTTTTCATCGCACGCTTCCATCTTCCCCTTCCGCCATTTCTAAAGAAGCTACTTGAGCACCCCAACCCTTATGAAAGTAGTTTCCATATATTTATAAAAAAAAAACAAACTGTTTAACTCATTACTGCTATGTTTATTTTCCGAAAATTCTGGACTTCACCAAATTATGCTTCGGAATATCTGATGACTTATTTTTATTTGTATTCATTAAGGACTGCCACCAATGACGGATAGCTGCTCTCAGAGGGACACTTTTCAAAGACGGTGAACATTGAACATCTACTACAACAGGTCATTGCAAACCTCATGCTTGCAATGCAGTATGTGTGGATGGTTTACCATAGTCTGACAGGAGAGGTACTTTCATCATCCACAGGCATTAGCTGTTACTGTGTTATATTAACCTACGCTTGCAAAACATTGAAAGTGAACACAGCTCTTACATAGTTACACAGAGGGCAGCGAGGAAGAGTACAGTTCTCCTATATTTAGTTACCTTGTGAGATGATTAACTTGGTAGGTGAAAATCTTACTCGCCGTAACTAACTGTGTTTAGTCCATAAAAGTTCACAACAAAGTAAAGTAAAGCAAGCTTTGTGTGTATGTCAATTTGTGTGTAGTCTGTGCACATAGATTTATAAAGTGCTTTTTCTAGATGCGCTGGCTTCCCACCACGTTACATTAGTTTCGCAATCAGACGTGCGACGAGCATTGGACGTGATCGAGCAGCAGAATAGCACCACGCCATGCCAGACACGCTCTATGTGGGCATTTAGGCTTAGCCTTATGAGAGGCGTACCGAAAAACGTCACTAGTTACTAGTTGTGCAAAGATGTAAAAGAAGCAGACTTTCCATATATTCTAGTTAAGTTTGCCCTTTGCCATGCAGGGCACACAAATCCAAGAGGAGAGAATATTCAGTACAATCAGCACTTCAATGGTACAGGATGCAATGTTGAAACTTAAGCTTGTGCTGCAGTCAAACGCATGACGCTACGAGGTTTGCGTGGCATTCCCTAGGAAGAATCACACCGCTCGGCTGCTGTTACAAATGCTTTTATTTCCAAAACGGCTCCTGTTTGTGAGGCGCGGTCCATGCGCTGCGTCCTTCGTGAGAAAGAAAATGTAACCTATACGCCTTGTCGCTCGGTCCGCGCAGCTGAGTGACCGGAAGCCGGTGCTTGTGAATCCCGAGTGGCGGCACGCCTATTTGCCGGGAGCGGCAGTGCGTCGCTTGTAGAATATCACAAAATGGTCCTATAAAATACAAAAGCTAAAAATCTACACAACTGACCTACAAATTCTCAGAGGAAACCGGACCCCTGAACAACAGGGCGGCTCTTAAGCCTCTCCGAACAAACACCGTAACTTCGGTGCATTCGGAGCAGCGCAACCTCGAACAAAAACTCCTGCCACCCATTCCTCTTAGCTCTGAGGAGCTTAGACCCCCTGGATACAAGGTGGGCGCATAAAAGCCCCTCCGACCGCCGTATTTGGTGCAATGGAGCAGGGCAACCTCGAGCAAATGCGGAATCTTGCAAATACCAAAAACCACGGAGGAAACATGACCCCTGGAGATACGAGGTGGGAAAGCCTCTCCTGGCGCTGTTCAATCGGTGCACAAGGAAAGTTCAAAATAAGAATAAAACGTGGTGGCAAATCAGCTCTATAAGACCCCCGGACCCACCGGTGGGAACTCAGAGCTACTTCCTTTACGAACAAAGAACAATGTAGGTCAAACTATAGATACAGCCATAAACATTTAGGAGACTATAAAGGCAATAAAGAAAAATTATAAACAATAGAACACAAAAACAAAAACTTTTTCACCATGAAACCAATATCAAAAAAAAAAAAAAAAAGGGGGAAGAGCTGCAAGGAAAGGAAATTATATTGGATTGAGAAAAAAAAAAAAAAAAATTGACCGAAAGCAAATGCTCCCTCTGACTTCTACACACTTCTTCAAGAAAACGAAAGTATTATTATTTCAAATGGTTGTCTATGCTCGGAACATTCAAACTGCAATTCGCCAAATGAATTTGGAAAAAGAAAGAAAACAAAAAAAAAACAAAAAAAAAGGAAGTGAGCGACAAATGAATGAGAAGAAGCACAAAAAAAGGAAAAAAAAAATAGAAGTGAAAAAAAGAGAAAAGAAAAAGGATTGTGTTACAAAAAAAGAAAAAAGAAAAAAAGAGGAAAAGATAAAACAAAACAAAACAAAAAAGTGAAAAGAAAACAAAAGAAAAAAACAAAAAAATCATCGAGAGAGACAAAGAAAAAAAACAAACAAAAAAAAAAGAACAAAAGAAACAGACTGATGCAAAAGAAAAAAGAAGAAATAAAATAAAAAGAAAGAACCAAAACTGTGATAATGGAGGTATATACATATATATATACATACTATGTTTACTCACGAATGCCAACTTCTAACTATCGAGGACGATCTGTCACACTTCAAAACTCTTTCTCACAATTAAAACCATGAAATTACATCTCTAAAATTCATGAAGAAAGGTTAACCGCACTAACAAGTCAACCACAGAATATGTAAGCGCCGCACCATTCTCTCACACTTTCAACCACTAGATATCAGTAATGTAATAACAAGAATTCAAGAATAATTCAACTTAGATATAGTCTCCACATCTACTACTGACACGTAATCCAAGTCACATTCTACCGGGCTGGAGGGTTTTTGCACCGGGCTGGAGGGATTTTGCACCAAGAAAGATGTAAACGAAGCGGACTTTCCATATATTCGAGTTAAGTTTGTCTGTTGCCACGCAAGGCACACAAATCCAAAAGGACAGAATATTCAGTACAATCAGCACTTCAATGGTACAGGACGCAACGTTGAACTTAGGCTTGTGCGGTGGTCTAGTCCACCGCTGTAATATGAGCATATAAATGTAGTTATGATGTTATTATGTTATGAAAGTATGTTATTCATGCGTGTGCAGTGTGCGTGTATATATATGGGTGAAAATTTTCAAAGGGTGGAGAGGGGGTTGTAATGCTGCCATCAAAAGAAGAGGTCATGGAAAACATGCCAACTCACTTCAGACAATTCAGTAAGGTTAGAATTATTGTAGACCGCACAGAAATACCCGTTTTCCAGCCAAATTGCTTTCAGTGTACACTAAGGTGCTATTCTGTGTATAAGAAGACATCCACATAGCAATACATGACCACTGTAACACCGGGTGGTGTAATTGCTCATGTGACACAAGGTTATGGTGGGTCCTACCTCGGACAAAACTATTTTTCAGCGGTGTAAGCTCCTTGATAACCTGGACCTTGTGTTACGACGCAGTAATGGCAGACGATGGCTTCCTCATCGACAAGTGTTGTGCAGAAAGGCTAGTTCAACTAATTCGGCCACCTTTCAAGAAAGGGCAACGAATGACAAAAAGTGATGCTGTACGTACTCAGAAAATAGCATCAGCAAGGGTGCACGCTGAGCGTGTCATTCAGCGGATGAAAAATTTTCAAAATTTTGTCTACAGAGTTCCATGAAGAATGACAGGACAACTAGATGGCATAATGATAGTGGTTGCAGGGATCATTAACCTATCAGCATCTGTATTTGCCCCCCACCGTTTTGATAGACACAAAGGACAATCTTTCCTTGGTACTGTTGATGTGTCTGCAATAAAGAACTGCGGTCGAGTTACCTACGTCAACAAAACCAATATAATTTCTCAGTCTGTATGCATGTCTAAATTATGAAGCACCAATTTTTTTGTATTTACAGGTGAAATTAACTTTCGTGCAACCTTTTCAATTGTGGCTTAAATGTTATATGGGGGGTTGTGTGAACATGAAATTTTCAATTGTGAAGTGAATTCAAGTAATGAAAACAGAGTGTGAATCGAATATTTTTCAAATATCTTTGCGTACTAATACGACGGGCGTTCAATAAAGATTGCCCTGACTCACTTCTTTTATGCAGGATGATGAAAGTGCGCACCTGCAACGACAGAAGTCACTATAAGTCACGTGCTAATGTGCAAATCTGTCCTAACAACAGTCTTTCTTTTACAGGTGCTGAAGTGGCACTTGAATGGCACAGGATGCCGCGTTAAGCTTGCGCTGCGGTCTACTCCACAGCCATAATATGAAGTTATAAATGTAATGAAAGTACCCAACCAAAAAACCAGGCCCCGAGTTTTTTGCATGGTATATTAAGAATCATGCACTGACTGCTTCTGAAAAAGAGCAACTTAAGGACTTGATTTCCTGTAATGCAAAACCTAAAGACATAAAGGAAGCCCTTCTGACGAAAATGGGAAAGCACATTACTTCACATGATATCAGAAACTTGAAGCATAAAATGTTCAAGAAATTCAGGAGAGTGCACATCATGGTGCCCTCCTGCTAGAAAAAATAATGAATTGTTTTCCAAAAACTCTGGGTGCAAGGTCCATATTGAAAAAAAATGCTGAAAATGGTCTCTTGTATGTATTGCTTGAGACAGAGCATATGGCCCAATTACTAGAAAAATACCCTGAAGTATTCTTTTTTGATGGTACGTATAAGGTAATAAAGAAGGGTATACCTTGCATTCGGTACTGTATGTTATGCATTTTTTCAGTGGGAGACGCAGAAATGTTAAAAAAGACCTTTTATTTCAATCCTGTTGTAAGAAAGGAAGTGCTATATCGTGGTAATCGAGAGTTCCTTTTCCAATCTTTCAGCACCAAGTCGCATTCTTTTCGCTCCACAGTTTTTATTTTTATAGCTAGTTTCACGCACACTAGTCCGCCCTTTTTTTTTCCCGCTTGATCAGCACTTCTACGAGGGCGGTCTGATAAGTACTACGAAAACAGGTCACATTCGTATACGTCCATACATCGCAAATGTTCATGCACAAGGACTCGAAACAATGACGGCTCCGCCAACCTGTCGTCCACATTTAGGTGCTTAGACGTGCCTGAAAGACGGACAAAGGGGACAGGCGCGTGCAAGTTGGACCCTAAGCTGAAAACAGTCTTGTTTAACCGGAGTGACGTGTCGCGCGCCATGTGCGTCTGTCTTCCTCAAATGAACTACATTTTTATCCGCTCCAAGGTCATCGATGTAAGGCCTTCATATGTAAGAAAAGGGTATGCAGATCCCTTTCGAACGACCAGTCAGTGCCGCGGCAGCGCTGAAGACACAAGCTGCCCAAGATGCGGAGAGCAATACTTTTGCTGATTTGCGTGGCCACCGCCTATGGTAAGCATGGACGTCAAGTTCAAAGTTTTGCATTAAGTTGCAGGTACGTCGAACTTGAATTGCAGGTACGTCGAACTTGATGCCGTGTCAGGAAAAATAAAAGGCGCGAAGCAGATGCGGATATAGCATAAGATGGCGAGCCCTTATTGTTTCACGTATTAGCGTGGCTGTGTGTGATTTGCGCCATTTATGACGCTTCAAGTAGCTGAGGTTCTCAGCAAGCCGCTGTAGTCACGTACCATCCTCGAATATTATTTACAAGTCTTCTGAAACTTCTGTAGCATTTGACCAATCAGTGTCGAAGATTTGCCAACTCAGTATAGCTTCACGCAATGCAAGATGGTGCGACGGCGGCCTCGGGGGTACTCGCTTTTCTGGTGGGAAACAGCGGGAGGGGGACGTCTTTCAGCTCCAGCGCTGATTCAAAACGAAGAAAACAAAAAAAAACACGAGAACTGCTCTGTTGTCCGTGTTGTGAGCACGAGTTGTACGCGTGGATATACAGCACGAGTAAGTCCAGCACTGTACTGTTTCATTCTCTTTAAAAACGCAGCGTTCGTAACTTTTCGTCGCACATGCTTCGCTATAAATGAAGGAAAGAAGTGTTAATTTTAAGGGCTCGTTTTTTCTTTGTTATACACAATATTGATGAGCACTAACAGACAATAATGCCAAGGAAGTATACGGGATGTTATTCGTCGTAAATGTGACGTAAATGTGAAGAAAGAAAAGTAGACGAAAAGATAACTTGCCGCGGGCAGGGACCGCGGCAAGTTATCTTTTCGTCCACTTTATTGTCTGTTAGTGCTCATTAATGCTTCCCTATAGGCACACTGATAAACTTGGCATGCGAAATCATCGAGCCACGGTAGGTGAAATACAATTCAAGAAGAGAGAAATGACATGCTGCAGTGTTGTAGGGTGTAGGGTCCTCATTTTGTGCTGCTAGGAATACCAATACGCCTAATCTTTCTTTTCTCAGTTATCTGGACCAAAGACTAGGATAGACGAAGGTCTAAGTGTGGCCTGCCTCGTGTATATATATATATATATATATATATATATAGAGCTATATATCATATATATATATATATATATATATATATATATATATATATATGATATTATATAGATATCTGAAAAACGCCATGATATACAGCTCTCTGTGACATCTCGCACTTATCACATAAGTCAACACAAGATGGCTCAGAACAACGTCAATGCAAGTGTATTTAACGAAACATCTCACGAGCTTCGTAAATAAACGAAAATTGGCGCAACCAGCAGTAGTCGTGCAAGGCTGGAGCAAACAGCGCAGCTGGGCGGCCTCCCTCGTTTCTCTTTATTTTTCTGTCTCTTTCTTTCTCTCTCTCTCCTCTGTTTTACAGCAGAGGTAAACTGCCATCATAATGAAACAGAAGACGCTCTCTTCGTCCTCCTCTTCATGGCATTCATCTTCTTCCTCTTCTGATTCGCTCCCACAACACGTGCGCCGGTTTGTCCGACGTGTGATGCGAAAACTCTGATTGGCGACAGAACGCGTGCAGAAAGAGCGAAACAAATAGAGAAAGAGAAATATATAGAGAGAAATTCTTGGGGATAAACATTTCCTGGCAAGGCGGGTCTCGAACCCCCCCAACACCGCAACCCGAAGTGATGCATCGTAACCCCTCGGCTACACAGCCAGGCTAGTAGAACATACCATAACCTTGCATAGCATAGTATAGCGAAGGGAGGAGAAAGGGAAGAAGGGTGAGTAGGAGGGGAGAACGAGTGCGGAGAGCGGGAAAGAATGATATAGACATAAAGAAAGGGAAGCAAGAGTGAAAAAGACGGCGAGAGAACGACTATCGAGAGAAAGAGAAAGAAATGCAAAAAGAGAGATGAAGAAAGTGAAGAAAGATAGAAAAACACATAAACAAATAGACAGAGATATAGAGATAGGAAGACATAGACTAAAAAATATAATAATAGTGATAATTGTTGCAGTTTAACGTCCCAAAACCACGATATGATTATGAGAGACGCCGTAGTGGAGGGCTCCGGAAATTTTGACTACCCAGTGTTCTTTATTGCACCTAAATTAAAGTACACGGGCCTTAGCGTTTCGGCCTGCATCGAAAATGCGGGCGCCGCAGCCGGCATTAGATGCCAAGACGCTAAAAGAAAGGTAAAAAAGAGAGAGAAAGAAAGCATAGCCATGCAAAGTACAGTATAGTATAGTATAGCTAGGAGTGGGAGAGAGATAGGTGAGAGGTTAAAAGCCTAGCCAAGAAATGACCAGCTAGGTGGACGTCGACCAGGTCTGCTGTGTGACCCAGCCTTGCGCGACTTAGTGCAAGGTGCGCAAATTTTTTCTATCTCCTTTTAGTGTCAGTTTCTTTCTATTTCTTTCTTTCTCTTCCATTGTTTTTCTGTATTTCTGTCTTGATCTCGCTTTTTGTATGTTTTTTGTGTCTGTTTCTTTCTACCTCTTACTCTCTCTGTTCATTTCTTTCTCTGTCTTTCTATCTTTGTTTCTCTTTCTTCCCTTTCTCTCTCTTTCTCTTGCTTTCTCTCTCTTTGTACACGTTCTCTACCCAATGCGGGTTACTGCATCCTACGCCGGATCAATGGGAGCAGCGGGAGAGCGCTCGCCAGGCACTCCTATTCGGCGAGCAAAGAAAATCAAGAGGACGACGAGAGCGCGGCGCAGCGGGGGTTTGCCGAGCTTAAATGGCTCCGCTGTTAAAAAAACAGAAATAACATTGTTAAATAAGCACTAACAGACAATAATGCCAAGGAAAGTATAGGGGATGTTATTAGTAGTAAATGTAAGGTAAATGTGAAGAAAGAAAAGTGGACGAAAAGATAACTTGCCGCGGGCAGGGACCGAACCTGCGACCTTCGAATAACGCGTCCGATGCTCTACCAACTGAGCTACCGCGGCCGCCACCCCCCCGTCCACTTTATAGGGTATATATGTACATTTAAACGTGGGAGCGTCAGTCAGCGCCGCCAGTAACCACGACGGCCAGTGTGAAACACTCTTTTTCTGCCTGTTGGCGTCACCTAGCACGTGAACTTATTACGAGCTGGCAGCTGGGTACTGGGGGCGCTGACTGAGGCTCCCACGTTTAAAATGTACATATATACCCTATAAAGTGGACGGGGTATGGCCGCCCGCGGTAGCTCAGTTGGTAGAGCATCGGACGCGTTATTCGAAAGTCGCAGGTTCGGTCCCTGCCCGCGGCAAGTTATCTTTCCGTCCACTTTCCTTTCTTCATATTTACCTTGTATTTACTACTAATAACATCCCCTATACTTTCCTTGGCATTATTGTCTGTTAGTGCTCATTAATATTGTGTATAACAAAAAAACGAGCCCTTAAAATTAACAATTCTTTGCTTCATTGTTAAATAAGAGAATTTGGCCGAAGTCGCTAACAACAAACGAGAAAGTTAGTACTATTGATAACTTGAATTAGCCTTCTATTTTATATTTGTATTTCTAACCGCCCTTCGCAATTTTCTGTAGTTGCGCTGATCACTTCACACTTACGTCGTGACTGAAATATCACTTGTAATGCGGCGTTTTTGCTTCCTCCAATGAAAGTAATGATGCATGACGGCCACTAAAGCTATAACGTGCCTTCCGTAAATCGACGTTCATCTTTTTCGTCTGATTGAAGAAATAGCATGCACTTCCATTTTTACAGCGGACATTATGTGACCTAATGAAAGTTTTTCTCGCTTTGCTAATTTTTGGCACAGGTCAGCAGAAAGGCGGTGCTACTGGTGGGCCCATCGGTGTAGGACCGGGAGCTTCACTAAGCGGTCTCTCAGGGCCAGCAGGTGGAGGTGGACCAAATGGTATGTCGGGAATGGGGCCAAGTGGCCCCAGTGGCATTGGAGGAGGAGGAGGAGCTGGGCCAGGTCTTGCCGGAACCGGACCAAACGGCATTAGCGGTGGACCCGGAGTAGCTGGCGTCGGAATGGGGCGTGGAGGCCCAGGCGGCCCTGGAGGTCCCGGAGGTCCAGAAGCCGGTGTATCGCCAAGTATTATGTTCGGGGAACCTGAAGACGAAGGCGGGGAAGAAGGCGGTGCAGGCCTCATAGGATTTGGTCCCGAACATGGACAGCTGGACCTCTTCACCCTGCTGCTCCGCCAGATCTTCTTGGCCTACGGCGCGGACCCACTTAGGCTTCCCGAAACGACCATGCCATTCAACAGTATCCTGCGCATGTCGGGCACCGTGCACACCTACAACTCGCGCGTATTCGGTCTCTCTCACGTGAGGCGCACTGGCCCGTGCTTCGTGACGGCTGATCAGAGCGGAATGCGTCTTGGTCTCGACCTTGGAATCAAGGACGTGTTCGCCAACTCGTCCGCCACTGTGACGATGGCAAACAAGAACATAAGAAAGCAACGCGTCCACTTTACTGTCATTGTCAGGAAAGCCCGGGCCATCCTCGAAGTAGCACAGTAAGTAAACGTTCCGGCAGAGATCTTTCACCATGATATGGAAAGTCTGACCATGCTTTTAATGAAAATGTCCTCCTTTTATTATCAAGATTAACAAACACATTTGAAGCATATAAAACACTGGCTTCGGGTTTAGCTTATTGACTACAGTCTTCATTGAGCGAAAACGAGTCCCAGTATGCATTTCCGACTAGGACAAATAACGTCGCTGTGACTACATAGCATACACATTTTAGAAATAAGCAAATCTCAACGGAGCGCTTAAGTGTGCCCAGTAGGACGAGCTCATGCTACCACCACTGCCAAATCATCACAGCCATCACATTTTTGTTATGGAGAAAAATACATAACGGAAGTGAAAAAATGAATTTATGAAATACGAACACCTGCACAGGCTACAAGAAGTTTGTTCCGAAATGTAAGAGCACTTTTTTTGCAGCAGCAATATTCTTTGACATGAGTCGTACACGGGACCTTAACGTAGAGATGTCAAAAGTTGGCTAACGCGATAACTCATCTTATGCAAAAGCTGTCTTCGCACATAGTGAGCAAACCTTCGTTTATTTCTTACTTTTTAACACGAATGTATTTCATGCCGGGGTCCATCGAGACTTTCATGACGTATTTTTGTCACGGAAATACGTCAGCTAAATAAAAGCCACCAGATGGCAAAGAGAAAGAACTATAAGAAAAAGTGCCGTTGACAAGAGTCGAACCCACGACTTCTAGGTCCGCGACGACCGCTGGCGGGCCGTTTAGCCCACTGAGCTACCGCCAAACACATAACGCAGCATACATGAACGCGCCTTTTATCTTTCACACTTTTCTGTCACAGTGCTCTAGGATGGATGGATGGATGGATGCTAGGAGCGTCCCCTTTATAACGGGGCGGTGACATGTGAAATCATGATAATGGGCCTTAGTCTTCGGTACGGAGATGTGCCACTAGGCGTCATGTGGGTTGGTCCATATTAGAGTTTCTGTATATACTACATTCAGGTAGCTCTAGACCACATCAAGTGGGGCTATATCTACCAAAGAGCAATCGAGATTGTACGAGCTCTCATATACTAATGCACTATAAACAATCAACTACTTACGTGACGACACGTTTCACTTTCGTGTTATACCGATTCCTATTACGGAGGGATCAGCCTTTTTTTTTCTGTTTACCAGTATAATGCGTCACAGAAACACGAAGCTGTCCGTGAAAAGAAGCGAAGAAATGACAGAAAATGGGGCATTTCATATCTCACGCTATCGCCTTGAGTAGCGCAGTTTGGACTCACCTACCGTCGAGCCTCCGCGGGCGACAAAGTTATGGTCAATGTAGCAAATACTTTTACGTGCTGCCAGCGAGGCACCTATGGCTGCGTTTTCATGGCCATTTAAATTCTAAAACCCTGCTTCCTTAATTAAAGCGTCAACATACACGCTCCCAAGCGATACTGGTGACTTACACTCAGTATTGAGAATATTGCTACTGTAGTGAACAGTACGAGACGACGACGAAGCAGCCAAGAAAGCAAGCCACATCGTGAGTGGTAGCCACGCGACCCGAGCTTGCGCTTGCTTGGATTTTGGACCCTCGACGTTCCTCGACGTTTCTCATCGTTCCTTCACGTCTGTACGTGAATAAACCACGTGACATTTGGTGGAGGTACGTGGGTTTCCCCTACGACCCTGGATCTTCGCTCCCGTAAGCTTCCCCCCCTACGTGATACCAACATGGCCACCGAGACTCCTTCCCAGCCTGGCCCTTCCGCTGTCCACGTCACTTGTGGCGCCGTGTATCCTCAGCGGGACCCCCCCATCTTCTCGGGCTCCGGTGAATCGGACCTGGACGAGTGGCTGTCGAGGTATGACAAAGTCGGCGCCAGCAACAGATGGGACGATCCAATGAAGCTTGGGTATGTGCAATTCTACCTTGCCGACATAGCCCAACTGTGGTATCACAACCACGAGGCCGAGCTTCCATCTTGGTCAGCTTTCAAGACTGCTACAAAGACGTCTTTGGACGGCCTGCGGCTCGCAAGCTTCTCGCCGAGCAGCGCTTGCGTCAGCGTGCACAACAACCGGGTGAGACGTACACGGGTTACATCGAGGATGTCCTCCATTTGTGCACCCGCGTCGACCCCGCTCTGCCTGAGGAGGCCAAAATCAACCACATCTTGAAGGGCATCGAGGACGGCGCCTTCCAGCTGCTGCTCGCGCGGAATCCCACCACAATCTCTGCGCTAGTTTCCCTCTGTCAGAGTTTCGACGAACTGCGCAGGCAGCGTGCGATCGCCCGTCAGGCCCTCCCAACCCCCGACACGCTCTCCAGCTTGCAGCTAGCTGTCCCTCCGGCCACTCAGCCGACTCTCCAGCCCACGATCAAAGCCTTCATCCGTGAAGAAGTCGCACGCCAGCTGTCCTTACTGCCGCTCACTCACGAGCCGGCGCATCCTCTGGCTCCGGGCATTCAACAAACCATCCGGACGCAAGTTGCTGAGGCTCTCCCACCCATGTTCCAACAACCGCCCGTCACTGCGCCGTTTACCTACGGCGCCGTTGATGCTCGGCCCCCTCAACAGCCTATGCCCTCTGCTCCACCTCGACCACTGATGCCGTCCCATGCCTTGGCGACCACCGCGTATCACCAATCTATGCCTTACGCTCCACCTCGGCCACTTACGCCGCCCCGTGTCTTGCCAACATCCGCGTATGCTTCGTCGCCGCCCATCCCAAACCCCTCGGCTCCGTCTTTCCGCCGCTCCGACGCGTGGCGAACCCCGGACAATCGGCCCATCTGTTTCTCCTGTGGCCTCGCCGGCCACGTCGCTCGCCATTGTCGCCTGGTTCCTCCAACATTCGACGCCGTGGGCATGCCAGTTGCGTCGTCGTCCAGGTCGCCCCCAAACTACGCCCCTCCTCACTTCGACGCCGACGGCAGGCCGGTCGCGTCGTCGTCCCGGTCGCCACCGGAGTATGCCCGTGATCAACGACCCAACGAGACCCACCGGTCACCGTCCCCTCGACGACGCTCCCTGTCACCTATGCGTCGCCGACCTGCTGCGCAAGAGGGAAACTGATCGCTGCAGTTCCGGAGGCAAGGACTGCATGCGAAGCGAACTGCCCAAGGCCTCCGTCTTTTTCGCCGCAAAACGTTATCGACGTCAATGTTGAAGGGACCACGGCCCAAGCGCTAATTGATACCGGGGCCGCCGTTTCCGTAATCTGCGAGAGCCTCTGCCGCCAGTTAAAAAAAGTGACCACGTCGCTCTCAGGACTCATGCTCCGCACTGCGAACTCGCAGTTCATAGCACCTTCAGCCGTGTGCACCGCGCGCGTTAATATTCAAGGCGAACTTTACGTCATTGAGTTTTTCGTGCTGCCGTCCTGCTCTCACGACGTTATCCTCGGCTGGGACTTCCTTTCACGTCATCGCGCCATCATAGATTGCGCCCGAGCAGAAGTCGCCCTTACGCCGCTGCAATCTTCTGTTTCGGGGCCTACCATATCTGACGCATGTAAACTTTTCATTGCTGCCGACGCTGACGTAGCCCCAAACACGTCCACCCTTGTCGCCTTGACTTGTCCGGCCGCTCCTGACGGCGCTGTCCTGTTCGCCCCGTCAGAGCTGTTTCTCCGCCGCCACGCCCTACGACTGCCGTTTGCCGTACTCACCGTCGAATCCGGCGCTACCATCATGCCGATTGCCAACTTGCGCACCTCGCCCGTTCGTCTACTTCGCGGGGAATGTTTGGGAAGCATACATGCCGTTGACCTGCTTCGCTTTCTGGAGTTCGCTGAAGCCCCACTTCACCACCAGCTGAATGTCATGACAGCCCCTGTTGCGGTACCTCCGAAGTCAGACATTTTTCACCCTTCTGTGTCCCCGGATCTATAATTGGACCATCGACGCGAACTATTGGCCCTTCTAGAAGAGTTCTGCTCATCCTTCGACTGCGGTCAGCCATCTCTGGGTCGCACAACGAGCGTCACGCACCACATCGACACCGGTGGTCATGCCCCTTCACGCCAACGACCATATCGCGTTTCGGAGGAAGAGCGCCGTGTTATCAATGAACAAGTCGATGATATGCTCACGCGCGGAGTCATTCAGCCATCTGAGAGCCCCTGGTCGTCCCCTGTCGTGCTTGTGCGCAAAAAGGATGGCTCTATCAGATTCTGCGTCGACTACCGCCGCCTGAATAAGATAACTCGGAAGGATGTATACCCGTTGCCACGCATCGACGATGCCCTCGATTGCTTGCAAGGAGTAGAATATTTCTCGTCCTTGGATTTACGATCGGGCTATTGGCAAGTTCCACTCGCTGACGCTGACCGCCCGAAGACTGCGTTCGTTACTCCCGATGGGCTTTATGAGTTCAAGGTGATGCCCTTCGGACTCTGCAACGCCCCAGCTACCTTCGAACGAATGATGGATAACATCCTTCGTGGCCACAAGTGGAATACCTGCCTGTGCTACCTTGACGACATTGTTGTATTTTCCCGCGATTTTCCGACTCATCTAGTTCGTCTTCGCGCTATTCTCACGTGCCTCGCCTCTGCTGGCCTTCAACTTAACATCAAGAAGTGCCATTTTGCTGCGCGCCAACTCACCATACTAGGTCACGTCGTCTGCAAGGAAGGCGTTCTTCCGGATCCCGCTAAACTTCGTGCCGTGGCCGAGTACCCCAAGCCCAATTCCATAAAGACGCTCCGAAGCTTTATTGGGCTGTGCTCATATTTTCGTCGATTTGTGCGCGACTTCGCTTCTATCATCGCACCTCTTACCAACCTACTGACAGCCTCTAACGGCCTGTCCGCTTGGTCACCAGAGTGCGATGAAGCTTTCATGACGCTACGGCGCTTATTAACGTCACCTCCGATACTCCGTCACTTTGACCCTAATGTGCCTACGGAGGTCCATACTGACGCCAGCGGTGTCGGTCTTGATGCTGTACTGGCTCAACGAAAACAAGGATACGACGAGTACGTTGTTGCTTACGCGAGTCGAACCCTGAAGAAAGCGGAGTGCAACTACTCAGTCACTGAAAAAGAGTGCCTCGCCATAATCTGGGCTTTGACCAAGTTCCGTCCGTACCTTTATGGCCGCCCCTTCGAAGTAGTCACGGACCATCACGCGCTCTGTTGGCTCTCATCTCTGAAAGATCCTTCAGGCTGCCTCGGTCGTTGGGCGTTTCGGCTGCAGGAATACGACATTCGTGTTGTGTACAGATCCGGCCGCAAGCACTCGGACGCTGATGCGCTATCCCGCTCACCATTACCGTCTGACACAGCTTCGCCGTCAGACACGTCAGCTGTCTTGACGCCCCTTGACTTCGCAGACATGCCGTCGGAGCAACGCAAGGATGCGTGGATCTCCGAACTCGTCGACTTTCTGACTGGTTCATTGGTTCATCCAGCGTCAAGAATTCTCCGTCGTTAAGCCACGCACTTCGCACTCCGCGACGGCCTCCTCTATCGGCGTAATTACGCACCTGACGGTCGGAGGTGGTTGCTAGTGATTCCGCGCCTCATGCGCACAGAAGTCTGCACTGCTTTTCACAACGACCTGCAAAGCGCTCACGCTGGCGCTCTGAAGACTTACAACCGCTTGCGTCAGCGATACTCCTGGCGCGGCATGTACACGTTCGTGCGCAAGTACGTACGTGCTTGTACTGCTTGTCAGCAGCGTAAAGCTCCACCTCAACGCCCAGCCGGTCCACTTCAGCCTCTACCTTGTCCGGGACGTCCATTCGACCGCGTCGGCATCGACTTATATGGCCCGCTTCCCCCGACTTCCTCTGGGAATCGGTGGATCATTGTTGGCGTGGACCACCTCACCCGTTACGCAGAGACTGCAGCACTTCCAACGGCTACCGCAAGAGAGGTTGCGTTTTTTATCTTACGCAACTTTGTCCTTCGCCACGGTGCTCCCCGTGAATTTTGAGCGACAGAGGGCGTGTTTTCCTGTCTGGCGCTATTCAGGCCTTGCTCGTCCAGTGCAACATCGTTCATCGAATGACCACCGCATATCATCCGCAGACGAATGGCCTCACGGAACGATTTAATCGCACACTCGGTGATATGTTGACAATGTACACGGCATCAGACCAGACCAACTGGGACACCGTCCTGCCGTTCGTCACGTACGCGTACAACACCGCAACGCACGCGACCACCGGTTTCTCACCTTTCTTTCTTTTATACGGACGCGACCCGTCCTGCACGCTGGACACTATGCTTCCCTATACGCCGGACTCGTCTGAATATACTGCGATTTCTGACGTTGCCAGATACGCCGAAGATTGCAGACAATTAGCCCGTTCGCTGACCACCGAGGACCAAGGCCACCAAAAGCTACTGCACGACACCGACCGACCTCTCTCTACTTTCACGACTGGTGACCTCGTTTGGCTCTGGATCCCATCGAGCACTCCTGGCCTTTCCTCGAAATTACGTGCCCGATATCAGGGGCCCTACCGCATTCTTTCTCGCACGTCTCCAATCAATTATGAGGTTGAGCCTCTGACAGCATCCCACGATTTACGTCGTCGTGGTCGGGAAATCGTCCATGTCAGCCGCCTGAAGCCCTATTACGACCCCGCTATACTGACAACGCCTTAGGTCGCCAGGATGGCTCCGCTATTCACCAGGGGCCAATGTAGTGAAGAGTACGAGACGACGACGAAGCAGCGAAGAAAGCAAGCCACATCGTGAGTGGTAGCCACGCGACCCGAGCTTGCGCTTGCTTGGATTTTGGACCCTCGACGTTCCTCGACGTTCCTCATTGTTCCTTCACGTCTGTACGTGAATAAACCACGTGACACTACACCTTCCAGTAGCCTAAGCTGACCTACTTTTTGTTAATATTTGAGTATAGGTTAGATTTGTGTCAGGCGAATATATGTTGGATGACAATCGGACAAAGCGCCAAATTATTTCTCTTCTGTCATCAACAGGCTGACTCGCATAATATTTACTACACTGAGAAACTTATTGCTTATTACAGCATCAACTTTAATGTATCTGTCCATTTTATGTAGGCATTGTAAAACTGCGCTAAAATGTTATTGGTTATAAAATATTGCTAGTGCCCCGAGGGCTTCGCGAAGGTTAAGGGAGTGCTTTGCGGAAATGGCGTGATTAATCAGTCGCTCATTACAAACTTGAATGTTGCACTAGCGCTTGCTGTTAACATGCGGCACCATTTTAATCCCGTTGCCCTATATTCACAGGACGGGAGCCCATGAGATCCACGTGACAAACTTCAAGATTCTCTTTCTGCAAGGCTTCAAACTATTCCTCCGACCAGATCAGCCGTCAAAAAGACCACTCTTCCGCGCCTTCCTGCGCGCAGCGCAAGCCTTCCTTGAGCGGTCAGTCAAGAGGCGCCTCGAGCCCCTGGTGCGCAAGGCCATCGACACTCAGATCAAGACCGTTCTCGCCTACCTGAATCGCCAGGCAGAACTCAGGCCCAAGCCACGCCTGCCGCCTGAGCTCTTTGCGGGTGTAGCGGAGGGCATTGTGATTGGTGGCCCCTCAGGACCAGGTGCTGGACCAGGAGGACCAAGTTTTGGACCTGGTGTAGGACGAGGGGGAGGACCAGGCGTAGGACCTGTCGGACCTGGAGGACCGTTAAGTGCGGGCGCCGGGTTCCCTGAAGGAGGGCCGTCAAACGGAGGTGGAGGTGCTGGTTCGTCAATCTCAGGCGTCGGTCCGACGGGCCCTGGACCTCAATTAGCCGCAGGTGCCCAATTGTCGGGACTTTCCGGCACGATAGGCGGAGGCTCTGGAGTTGGCCAACAGAAAGTAAAAGGCTAGTAAATCTGACGGAAACAAATCTATCGATAAGCCTTCCATCTATATTGGAAATAAATACCTACCCATTTACATTCAGTATTGAATACAAATGCGCCACGATTTATTCGCCCTGTCACAAACGCATAAATACTCATTCAGAAATAATCTTGTCTTCCTTTCTTGTTCGTCCTGGTTTGTAACACGTAATCACTAACCTATGCAGCGGGGTGGAAGGGAGGGGTAGTACACAGCCTCCCCCTAAATTCTTCAAATTACATGTATCTATTGCATACACACATGCATGCCCGCATTAAAGGGCCCCTGAACCACCTCCAATATTTTTTTAAACATTTCAAATAAACAGGCGCATCGTGTACAGAATGCCGCCAAAATCAACGATGCCACACGTGGCAGCGCCACAAGCCGCGGGCGCGCCAAAAATTTCAAGAAACAATCCCTTCTCCTCTCCGGGTCTTTCCGGCCTCCCTAGTGACGTGTGTGACGTGAACATGTTCAATCTGTGACACGGTATGGAGGCGATGCTTCCGGTTAGTCTGCAAGCAGCTAATCGCGCTCCTTGCTGTTTTTCGTCGTGTTGCCTGCGTGTGCGCGCTTGCGAATCGGAAACTGCGGTCCGCAACGCAACTGCCAAATCGCTAGCGTACCAGCACAGTCACTCCAAGCGGTCTGATAAGCTGCGCGGACTGAATCCGACAGTGTTTTGCGATGCTTTCACGCATCACTGTGCGGTGTTTGGCTGCAAAATCCCCGACTGGAAAAAAGCCGGCAGATCCCACGCAATGTGGGAATCGATGTAACGCGAAGCAGCCAGCAAAGAGCTGCATACGTCTTGTATGTCACTAAGAAAAATGCGTGTCATGGTTTTCATGGTAACTCCTATTATTTATGTTCGTCACAAAGTAACGCCGCGCAATACCAACTTCGGGGTGGATCAAGCTAGCGAAACGGCCGCCAGCGCACCACGAGCGTGGTACGTAAGTCATGCTGTACATGACATGTGTGTCATGACTTCATTGTTAACTTGTGGTATTTACGTTCGTCACACAGTCGCACCGCAAGATACCAATTTTGGTGTATATCAAGCTAGCGAAACGGCCGCCAGCGCACGATTAGCGTGGCACGTAAGTCATACTGTACGTGACATGCGTGTCATGATTTTCATTTTAACTCGTGTTTTTATGTTCGTCACACAGTCACGTCGCGCAATACCAAATTCGGGGTAGATCAAGCTAGCGAAAGGGCCGCCAGCGCCCCATGAGCGTGGCACGTAAGTCATGCTGCACATGACATGCGTATCATGATTTTCATGCTAACTCGTGTTATTTATGTTCGTTACACAGTCACGTCACAAGATGCCAATTTTGGTTATATAAAGCTAGCGAAACGGCCACCAGCGCACCATGAGCGTGGCACGTAAGTCATGCTGTACATGGCATGCGTGTCATGATTTTCATGTTACCTCGCGTGTTATTTATGTTCGTCACACAGTCACATCACGCAATACCAATTTCGGGGTAGATCAAGCTAGCGAAACGGCCGCCAGCGCACCATGAGCGTGGCACGTAAGTCATGCTGTACACGACATGCGTGTCATGATTTTCCCTTAACTCGTGTCATTTATGTTCGTCACACAGTCACGTCACAAGATACCAATTTTGGTGTATATGAAGCTAGCGAAATGGCCGCCAGCGCACCATGAGCGTGGCATGTAAATAATGCGTACATGACATGCGCGTCACGATTTTCATGTTATGACTTGTCATTTTGTTCGTCATACAGTCATGTTACGCCATACCAATTTTGGTGTACATTTGATTAACCAAGCGACCAGGAGAGCACAATGTCGTAGGCGGCTAGATAGATAGATAGATAGATAGATAGATAGATAGATAGATAGATAGATAGATAGATAGATAGATAGATAGATAGATAGATAGATAGATAGATAGATAGATAGATAGATAGATAGATAGATAGATAGATAGATACGCTCAAAGTCGCAGAAGTTCGCTAAGAAATGCTTCGCATTTAAAAACGAAAAGACGATTGATGATGGAGTTTATTGGCGCAAGGGCCATGGTTGGCCAAAGAGCGCCATGACTATGAGTGTTAGGTTGCAGTGACAAACGGGATGCACATGATTAATGTAACGTGGCTGTAAAGTGGCCGAAAATAAGTCGCTGTAAATTGCGTAAAATATACGAAGGCTAAAACTATGGCAATGATGGAAGAGATCGGCAATGCTAATGGACATCGTGTTCATCGGTCAGGTCATCATGCACTACTGCCTCACCCGTCTCCTTACACTCAAGGTCTGGGAGGCAAGTGCTTTGAGAGATTTCTGCCGCAGCAGCGGCCTCTCCCACGAGAGCCAGTGCTATGGCTGACCTGGGTATATGATAAGTAACTGGACATCCTTTAAAAACTGTAAAACCGATTGGTTGTTAAAAAGCGGCTCGTTACCAAGAAACATCGCAGGATGGAGTGGAATATGCTGTCGCGATGGCAAATGAAAATGCTTTTTCCGGTGGCCTTCTAGTTCACGACATTCAATCAGGACATGAAGCACTGTCAAAGGATCACCACACTTAACACACGCTTGCGGGTCCCCGCCGGTTAACAGGTATGAGTGTGTGTTGTATGTGTGTCCTATGCGCAGCCGACAAAATATGACTTCGGTCTGACGAGACTTTCCTATGGGTGGCCAGTTTCCAAGCTGCGGTTTGATAGTGTGAAGTTTGTTGTGTGTTCTTGTGTCCCATAAGCGCCGCCAGTATGCTCTGAGGCTTCTTCTTAGGAGAGGCTTTAAGTCCATCACAGGAACAGCCATGGCTGCATCGGCTACGTTTGTATGGACACATGCAGCCAGTCTATCTGCCTGTACATTTCCTTCTATCTCGCGGTGCCCTGGCACCCAGCATACAACAACGTGCTGTTTTAATGCATAGATGGTACATAGGACTGTGTAGATCGAGGCGATCACAGGATTTTTGTTGTTCTTCAAGCATTTAAGGGCTTTAACGACGCTTAAAGAATCTGTGTATATAACTGCGCGACAAATTTTCGATTTATTAATGTGGTTAACAGCCGCCAATACCGCATGAGCCTCTGCTGTGAAGATGCTTGTGTTAGGGTTCAAAACACCGGCATCCGAAAAGGATGGACCGATCGCTGCGTAGGACACACCAAACTGGGACTTTGAAGCATCTGTAAAGAATTCAGGATAACTGTATTTGTGCTGTAGCTCACGGAAATGCATGTGAATATGTGCAGCAGGGGCACGTTTCGTGACTTCTACAAAGGACAAATCACAGTGTATAAGCTGCCACTGCCACGGCGGTAGCTGTGCAGCAGGAGCAATCACGTGGTGTTCAAGAAGTGGAATATCCATTTCCTCAGCTAGGCCTCTCACACGAAGTGAGTAGGGCTGTCTCAGCGTAGGACGATTGTTAAAGAAGGCTGAACTGGATAGGTCATTGACAGTTGAGTATGACGGGTGTTCATTGTTTGCGTTCACCTTTAAAAAATATGTGAAGGACATGTAGGATCTCTGCAGGTGGAGCGACCACTCGTTCGATTCAGCGTAGAGGCTTTCCACGGGGCTCGTGCGAAAAGCGCCCGTAGAAAGGCGAATGCCTAAATGGTGGACAGGGTCAAGCATCTTCAAGGCGCTTGGTGTCGCAGACTGATAGACAATGGCACCGTAATCTAGGCGTGTTCTAATGAGGCTTTTATACAGGTTCATCAGGCATTTCCTGTCACTGCCCCAGGAGGTACGTGACAGCAGTTTTAGGATATTCATAGTCTTCATGCACTTGTCTTTTGTATACTTAATGTGTGGTATGAAGGTGAGTTTAGAGTCCAGAATTACGCCTAGAAACTTATGCTCCACCTCTACTGGCAACCGCTGGCCATGCAGGTCAATTTCTGGATTTGGATGGACGCCTTTCTTTCTAGAGAAGAGAACACAGGTGCTCTTTTGTGGGTTTAACCTGAACCCGTTGTTATCTGCCCACTGGGACACCTTGTTTAGTCCGAGCTGGACCTGCCGCTCACAGATTGCGAGATTGCACGATTTGAACGCTATTTGAATGTCATCAACATATGTGCAATAGAACATAGTTCGTGGGATGCAAAGATGCAACGAGTTCATTTTTATAATGAAAAGCGTACAGCTGAGTACGCCACCTTGTGGCACTCCGGTTTCCTGCACGAAGGATCGTGACAGAGCATTTCCAACCCGAACACGGAATGTGCGGTTTGTCAGATAACTTTCGATTATATTTAACATGCGGCCACGTATGCCTAAGTGCGACAGATCCCTAAGTATTCCAAATCGCCATGTGGTGTCATACGCCTTTTCCATATCTAGGAATACAGACAGGAGGAATTGTTTGTGGACAAAGGCTTCGCGAATTTGTGCCTCAAAACGTACAAGATGGTCAGTGGTGGATCGGCCCTCTCGAAAACCGCACTGATATGGGTCAAGAATTTTGTTTGATTCTAGGAAATGTAGTAAGCGGCAGTTTATCATTTTCTCAAATACTTTGCAAAGGCAACTTGTTAATGCTATAGGCCTGTAACTGGAAACGCTAGATGGATCCTTTCCCTGTTTGAGGATAGGGATTACAATGGCCTCTTTCCAGGCAGAGGGAATCTCGCCGGAAGTCCATACAGCGTTATACAGGCAGAGGAGGGTTCTCTGTGTTGCATAGGGTAGGTGCTTCAGCATTTCGTATATAACACGGTCAGAGCCTGGGGCAGATTCGTTGCAGCAGTTAAGCGCTGCTTGCAGCTCAGCGGAGTTGAATGGTTCGTTGAATGTCTCGTTTTTCGCACATTTTCTTTCTAATTTTTGTCTTTCTATAGCTGTTTTGTGTCGTTTGAACGTGTCGGAGTAATGTGTAGCGCTGGATACACTTTCAAAATGTGCGCCAAAAAAGTGGGCCTGGTCTTCTAGGCTGTTGCCCTCTGTATTTACTAACGGAAGAGAATGTGTTTTTCGGCCTCTTATCCTATTTACTCTGCTCCAGGCCTTAGCCTCGTCTGTATAGGAATTAATACCTGATAAAAACTTGTGCCAGCTCTCTCTTCTTGCCTGTCGGCGTGTTCGCCGGCCTTGGGACTTAATCTGCTTAAAATTGATAAGGTTCTCGGCGGTGGGGGAGTCGCGCAGTAACCCCCACGCTTTATTTTGCTTTCTGCGAGCGTTCCGGCAGTCGTCGTTCCACCATGGGACACGACGTTTGGAGGCAATACCACTTGATTGAGGAATAGATTTCGAGGCGGCGTCAATAATAACAGCGGGCGGTAAAAAACTGAACAGCAGCACCAATTTCTAAGGATGTATTTCAGCCCACGAGATACGGGTGAGGGTTCCAAACTTCTCCCAATCAGCTGCATCAGCCTTCCACTGGGGAGCCTGTGGCGGTGATTCGTTTTCTTCTGTCGTGCTTAACAGCATAGGAAAATGGTCGCTGCCGTAGGGGTTTTTAATGACGCCCCAGTTAAAATCAAGTAAAAGAGTGGGTGAAACAATGCTAAGATCTATAGATCAATAACTTTTATTTGCAAGGCTAAAAAATGTAGGCTCCTTCTTATTCAGTAGACATGCACCAGCGGAAAACAAAAACTGTTCAATCAGACGGCCTCGCGCATCGTTGCGAGAGTCCCCCCACAGGCTGCTGTGTGCATTGAAATCGCCAAGGACAAGGTATGGTTCTGGCAATTCATCAATAAATGCCTGAAATTCATGTTTGTGTAACTGGTAGTGTGGGGGTATATAGAGTGAGCAAATAGTTATGAGCTTGTTGAAAAGAACAGCGCGAACGGCCACTGCTTCCAGGGGCGTTTGCAGCTGCAGAGCCTGACACGCTACGTTTCTATCTAATATTATAGCAACGCCGCCAGAGGATGCGAGAGCATCATGGCGATCTTTGCGGAAGATGTACTGTCGGAGAAAGTTAGTATGTATTGGTTTTAAGTGTGTTTCCTGTACACACAGCACCTTTGGTGTGTGTCCGTGGAGAAGTTCCTGAACATCGTCGAGGTTCCTGAGAAGGCCCCTCACGTTCCATTGGATAATTTGCGTGTTCACGATGAAACTAAAAGTAGTGCTGTGTGTACGAAAAAGGGGGTGGCTGTTGTTTAGGCGGAAAGTTGAAACTCAAGCAGCAGGGCCGTCGTCGGGCCCCCTTATCGGCTTTTTAGATTTCTTAGCGCGCTCCAGGTAGCTACGCCGATCCTTTGGCACCAAGGGTGCCAAAGTGGTGTCCATTGCCTCTTGCGAGGCACTGGATGCCCGCACGCGCGAGCTGGCAGTTCGGGTTTCGGGCCTCGCCTGGTGAGACGAGGCCTTGAGACCCGACGACCCTGAAGTCGCCGGTCCCTGTTCGCGAGTTGGCGGCGTAGACTGAGCTTCTGCCGCCAAGGGGGCAGGCGCCACAGCCGACGGCTCGCTCTGCGCAGGCCGAAGGAGTGGCGGGGGCCGGTGCGACGTTGCCCCCCGGCGCGCCGCATCAGCGTAGGGTGTAGTGTGAAAAGATGTACATCTTTTACGGGCTTCTTTGAAGGAAATGTTTTCTTTCACTTAATCACGTAATTATATCCTTTTCTTTTTTCCAGTAGGGCCAGGAACGCGAGTAGGCTGCGTGATCGCCGTCACAATTGACGCAGTGAGGTGTGATTGTACAGTTATCAGAGGAGTGGCCTTGGCCTCCACATCTCGCGCAAGTTTCTTGACCACGGCAGCTCTGCGACCCGTGGCCAAATCGCTGGCATTTGTAGCATCGCCTAGGATTGGGGATGTACGGACGGACAGCAAGTTTAATGTAGCCTGTTTCGATCGTTTCAGGCAGCACACTAGATGCAAAAGTTACTATGAGGTGCTTGGTCGGCAATTCTTTGTTATCGCGTCTTATGATGATTCGTTTCACTTCAATGACATTTTGCTCTTTCCATCCTTCTAGGAGTTCTCGTTCGGACAATTCAAGGAGGTCTGCCTCTGAGACCACTCCGCGTGAGGTATTCATTGATCGATGAGGTGTAACAGAAACTGGAATGTTGCCAAATGTTGCGAGACTGCCAAGTTTTTCGTAGTGGTGTTTTTCAGGTAGCTCAAGCAGAAGGTCACCGCTAGCCATCTTAGTTACCTTGTAGCCTGGCCCAAAGACTTCGGTCAGAGACTTTGCCACAACAAATGGGGAAATGGATCTTGCTTGTTTGTTTGGCGTTTCACTATGAATTACGTGGAATTTCGGATAGGAAGGTCTCGGTTGGTTGAAGTGTGTTAATTCTTCGGTGCGTACCCTCTTGTGAGGGAGACGATCAAGTAGGCGGGGAAATGAAGGTGTTCCCATGATAGTTTTGTTTATTTCGGCAGCAATGGCGGCCACCCACCATGGAGTCCAACTAGGGGACGCTGAAGCACTTAGACGTTGAAGGCTACAGACGCCAGCCGTACAGTGCCACTATAACCAAATATAACTACTCAAGGGGGAGTAACTACACAAGGTTAACCCTTGCCGCTAGGAAAAACGGAAGTAAATGGACAAGAGGAGAGGACAGGAAAGAATAAAAGTGGGAGAGAAAGACGAAGATGAGGGAAGAGAAAGACAGGAAAAGGCGACTGCCGATTTCCCCTGGGTGGGTCAGCCCAGGGGTGCCGTCTACGTGAAGCTGGGGCCAAAGGGGTGTGTTGCGTCTGCCGGAGGGCCTTAAAGGTCCAATCACCCGGCGTCGGCTCAACCCCCAGGATCCCCTTTTCCCCTGACACGGCAAAGCCACGCACGGCTAGGCGTGGGAGGGGGTCGAAACCCCCCCGTTAGCTCGGGTCCGTGGTGTCGCTACACACCAAACGCCTGCTTGCACAGACGCCCCTGCGGGGAACGAAAAGACGCGACACGTGTCACCATACGGGTCCATCACGTTGGCGATCTTTCGAAGGCGTGCGCGCAAGTCAGGGTCCACACCGGCACGATTCGAATGAGCACGGGCCGGCACGGCAACAACAGCGGTTGGCCGAGAAGCACGGAGTTCACGGTGTCGCAGCAACCGGAAGTGCCCGCTGTTTCGAAGAGCGTGTCCGCGATGACAGTATGTCACGTGATATTGGGAGGGGCACTCGGTGAGGAGGGCAAAAGCGGCTTTGGGAGAAGAAACCAGCCGACGAGCGGATGGTAGCGAAGGATAGTGAAACGAGAGAACGGAGCGTTTCGATTAATTAAATGCGTTTTAAATCCGCTATTGCGGCATCGTTTGGAAAAATTCTCACGGCTACGTGTTCGTTGTAGACTCGTGCACAACTGTCACACCACGACTAACTTTCGACCTCTGTGTGGTTTAGGGGCCCTTTAAAGTGTAAAAGCGTAAACTCCCCCTCGACGCCTAAATAAAATCCTGGCAGTAACTCCCGGCAGTACTTTATTAGGTTTTAAAGGCAACATTTTACCCGAGCGTCTTCAACGGTGCAGCCCGCATTAAGAAGCCCCGACGAATCTTTCACATATGTAGCGTGGGTAAAAGGCAAGAGGGAAGCATTGTTCACCATCCGCAAAAGCATCCTTTAGCAATATAACGAAACCGATGCGCTTGTTAGTTCGTTTGTATCTACTTACGCAGTCATGTTGTGTTCGTAGTATCCGTACCATCTCACATACTCAATTACTCAGCTGGATGCAAGCACTTGTCAATAATACCCCGAGAAAGTACAGCAACGTTCAGGAAACAACAGGACACAGCACCGAAGGACAGAGATATCGGTGTAGATTGGCGAGATGCAGCCGTCCGTTTTTGTACACCATACGTAATGGAGGAAACGACTGTTTGACATATAAGAGGAAGCGAAAGAAACTTGTTCAGGCCGGTGTGACTGAGCTTCCACGCATGCATTCGCTTGGCCTTCGGCACCTCTCTTTTTGCTACATTGGTCATAGGCTTCGAGGCTGGACCCAAGGCGAAAGGCTGTACATTGGTGAATGCTTCACTCAGATACACAACATAACAGGATTGCCTGTCTTCGAGTCAAAAGTTGAGCTGCAACTTTAATATTAGTATAACGTATTTCTATAACGTCTGAAGTTCGGCACATTTGAAACATATCTTGCTGCCTTGAAAATACACGACGTCTGTTAGGATTGTCCGTGCCTGCGATCGGGACTTAGTAGCGCTACATGGATCACCTCTTTCTGTCCCCATGGTCATATTCCATCACTCTCTTCCCTCTCTGCTTTTACCTTTGCGCAGAGTGGCAGGCCATCTTGGGAATCTTACGCAAAGACAACAAGCCATTTCCTAACTTTCGCTGTATGCAGGGTCGGCATCGTCGTTTTCCTACTTTTGGAGACGCAATAATTTCTGGGGGCACTCACGTTCTCTAGGCATAGACGGGCAGCAGATATCTTGGCCACGACCGTTCAGGAGCGGGTGTCTCACGTTTGTAATTCCAAGATGGTGAAACGCGCTCCTTACCCGCCGTGCACACACCATGAACGATGTTTTTGCACAGTAAAAAGCACGCTGTCAATCACATAATAGATATGAACGCGTATATCGTGCAGGCGCATAAAGATTATCGTCGTAACTCGCTCTCATCGTTAAGCGCGAAAAACACCTCCCGCCACCTTCAGCGTGCTTATGTCAGCAATACTGGCAACTCAAATACCAACCATGTATGCAACGCAATTTATGGAATTGGTCACTTCTTTTACGCACTGTTAATCGCAGTGTTTCTTTTAAGCAGCTGTTCTTGGGGAAGACGCGCGAGTCAGCGATGTCACCGTTCAGGTGCCTATAAATCGGAGAGAGAACACCCACTGTCACCTGCTCGTTGTTCCTCCCGCCACCGTCTCTTGTAGCGTTGCAACGACAGTAGCAATCTGGTACAGGATCAAATCTCATACCTCCAATCGCTTGGCCAATTTTTGAGTAATTATGGAAGAAGGTCGCCGCCGAGTGGCGGTGGCACCAAGCGTGGGTGCTGTATGTGCGGATTCTCAACGCCACGCTGGTGTGGCTGTTCGCCTTCCGGACGGCCCTGGGTGTGGCATGTTCGTATGTCAAGTATTCCGGAGAGAATTCAAGACTCGCCGTGGAATTAATACACATAGGACGAGGAATAAGCACCGGGAGGCAAGTTCGTCACCCCAAGTATCGCCAGTCATTGACCGAGATGAACATGGCAAAACTGCTTCAACCCAGAGCACTTCACAAGCAGCTGCAGGAGTTCAAATTTTTGTGGGAAGTCAAGACGTAGATGCAACTGTCATAGTCAACGCAGCCCTCACGGATGACACAAACCTCCTTGGGACGCAATCAGGCCGCCCGTAGGTAGAAACCGGCTCTTCCAATGAAGTCCTGACGGAGAGTCGAATTCGAGGTACAGAGTCACATGGCTTACCTGACACAAGTGACAGATTCTCAGCCACCGGTATCCTAGACTTGGAGGGAGAAGGAGCGTCTCTTTTCGAGTACTTCCGCCCCTACTGAGCCGTGCCTTGCTGGCAGACATGGAACAATGAGGAATAGCCGTGGTACCTGGGTAAGCACGGGAGCTCGGCCGAAAGGCCAAAGGGTGTTCCGACTCCCCTCGGACCTGGACTGTGGTTCCTCTAAGTATGTAACCAAGCAGGAGTCAAGTAGGGATGCATTAACGATGGACCACACCTCTTCTGGTTCCCCGCCGACAACAGCAGAGTCGAAATCGAAACTCAACACCCGCTCCGAGTGCAATAAAGCATTTGGTTTCAAAATCGACCTTCAGCCTTCATAGGCGGAACAAAGACACGGAGGAATGTAACGCCGAAATTGACATTGAACGCAGCAAGGCGCGGCGGTTTAGGGAAGAGGAATACATAATTGCTACCATGGAGGTCTAACTACGAGTCCAGAAAGTCTAGAACATCAATGAGCGCCTTGTTGAACGAATGTCACAACGCACATTTGATGCCATCAAGCAAGGAAAAGGGTAAGAAAGGGGTGGAAAAACAATAGGGAAAAGGGACGGAAGAAAAATGGTAAAATCGTCATCGAGCAACATTTCAATCTTTGTAAGTTAGCAGGACAAGCTAAACAACCAGTCCACGGAAGTAGAGAACAAACCCGGGCGAAGGAACCCCGGAAAGACTAAACGATGACCTACTAAAATTCGAAGTAAAAAACACGAACAGAAATCATTGTATTTACGTGTTAAGCAAGTAAATGTCCGCCGGTTAGGCCCGCTCCCGTGGCCTGGTGGCGTTAGGCGGTAGGATTCTCCCCCCCCCTTTCTTTTTATCAAAAAAAAATTGTTAATGGCGTCAGTCCTGTTAAATTTCTTCGAATTGACTTAAGCGTGTTATACTTCGGGTGCAGTGGCAAGGGCCTTTATTTCATGTTCTTTCCTTGTCTCACTATATTTTTGTCCGTGGAGTTTTATCTCAGACCTTTCTTTATGCCATTTCATAGTAGGCTACTTATAAAAACAATGGTGCGCGTATCTTTTCTTCTTTCTTTGTCGTTTGTTAGAATCTAAAGCACTGTCTTCAGAGTGCTTTAGATACTAATGTGGTCGAGATTTTTAGCTGCGCACATAATTTTCTTGCTTTGATAAAACATACTAACGATGCACGCTCAAAGTAGCTGATACATTAGCACAGTTCACAGACAATGACAGAGGTTTAAATGCACGAGCTCCCACAATTACAGAGGTTTAAATGTACGAGCTCCCAAAGGACAACAATCTAGTTTTTCGATTCGCAACTCTCCTTACAAGCAGGTCAAGCTTACTAGATGTGCTACGTGCACGTAAGGATGCACTACTTTATGCGTATCCGCATTCTAAAACGCCGAAATGCACCATTGCGTTGATGTGTATCACTCGGCGAATGAGCGTTGTATTGCCCCGGTAAACAGGTTGCAGGCTGGGGGTACCCAAGGGTGCTCATGGTGTCTGTCCTTGAGGCCATGCTTTAAGAACTGAAACGGAAGCGGCCAAAAAGCGTCTGCGCAACGCAAACGATGAAGCCTGAAGTCGTGCCTCATTTCCATAGCACGGCTCACCATCTAAATAAGGTGTCAATTAGATCTCATACTGCTATTTTGTTTGCTGCACCCCTGAAATTGTCAATCTTGTGCAACAGCAGTTGAAAGGGCAGTAAAAAAAAATCAGGCAGCTTTGCGCTAAGGGTGCACGCCTGAAGGAATTGCGGAGGCGGACAGCCTTCTTTGTTTCTGTTTATTTCTTTCTTTCGTACTTCCTCCAATTCTTTCTTTTCGTCTCATATCTCTGTTTTTTCTATGTCCTTTCGTGTCTTTATTTTCATTTACTGATTTGCCTCTCTATGTATTTCTTTGTCTTTCTGGCTATTTCTTATCCTTGCATTTCTTGCTTTCTTTCTATCTCTTTCTCTCTGAGTTACTTTCTTTCTCCTTTGCCACGCACACGGCCGGGGTTCGATTTTCATTCGAACCGAAGATTTTTTTATTTTATTTGCATCTTTCTGGATTTTTCGCTCACGACCAATGAAGCCGACACCGACACCGGAATTTCTGCGAAACGAGCTCCTTAAAGCTATCGCGTTAAAAGATCCCGACTTTACTCCTCGGCCCCAGTGCCAGAATAATCTGTCTATCGCGGCGGAGCCAGCGCGGGCCCGGAGCGCGAGCACACACCAGGCCGCTAATCCATGCCTGACCAGAGCCCCGCACTGCCCCCTGGCCATCCGGAAGTTGGAGAAAAGGTCGTGGATCATTTCTTGTCGTCGACGTCGATGTCGGAGCCAAGGATAAAAGCTTAAGCATGGTCGTAATTCATCACAAAAGAAGAGTAGGACGAGGAAACAAGGAACAGATGAATACATGCCACACAGCATTATATGGGTGATTCTTTCTTGTCGTCGTTTTGTCGCGCTCTTGTTTTGTAATTTATTTTTTGATTGGCTGAACAAAGTATTATTCACAGAACTGCACTGGTAGTCACACTGCTACGCTATGCTTGTGTTTTCAATTTGGTACTGTAAGCAATTCTGGATACCTGCAAAAGAATAAAGTTCAGGAACACCAAAGGTTTTGTGAATTCACTTCCTTTTGCCTTTAAGTACAGAGAAACGCAATGAACTGTGATTTAAACAAATGCTTGATTAAAGTGATGCTTGAGAATGAACAGCTTTGCACATGTGTTGTGGCTGTCAGTCATAACACAGCGGAGCGCAAGCAGGAGATGCCTTGATAACGACGCGGCTAAGATAATGGCGGACAATTTTTCGGTTGTCGAGCCTCGTACGATTATTCTGAGAAGAGACAGCCATGGAAGTGAAAACACCGTGGTGTATGTCCCGCTCTGTGATGCACTGAAATGTGTCTCGGAGCATTCCGGCTAGTCTAATGACTTCAACACCTACCCAAAAAAGGAATAGTACTTGTACTTTGGTTTTGCTGGTACTCAATTCTGAAACAATACTTACCTCTTGTGGGGAACCTTTGTTAAAGACCGGTCAGCACTCTCAGGAATCAAGTTACTTTTACTCGTCAATAAGAAACCTATGTCTACCTAGGGCTTTTCGAAAATATTTGCTCCACTGATTGCTGATGCCAAGGAATTAGAAGAAGGTATGGATGTTGCTGGAAATTAACTGAAATGTTGAGTTTTTACTTTCGCTGGGGAAAACTTCTCCAGCCATCCAGTTGGAGGCAATAAATTCTCGTTCAGTCATGGTAGAATATGCAGGTTTTGCATGGAATTTCACCATAAACTCAATGAAGTTTCTGGAAACTGACTTTAATCTTCGCGCATAGGAAGACCATCAGCACCATTTTAATTTACCTGGTGTGGACCTACCCACTGCGTCGCTGAATGGCGCTAGGGAAACGTGCTCTCGCATTCAGAGGCTTTGATTCAATACTACATTTACCGCCAGATTCAATGTATGACATTCATAAAAGTTATTGCCATTTGCATTGCAGCATATTAATCCACCAATGATCAAACAGAGTTTCTTCTCCCTCACGTACCCTGAGAAGAAGATATGTGAATAGAATTACGACGCGCATGGTGCGAGAAACCAACCACCCAGGCAGCACGCCGGCATTGGACCAATGTCGGAACAACGTTGGTAAACACTGGCAGAAATATTGGTCCTGCGTTGGCTTTTGGGGGTTTGCTACACCTAAATATGCATTGGTCCAATATTGGATGCCAATGATTTTCCAATAATGGCAAGGATGGCTGGAGCCAACATTGTCCGTCCAACATATCGCCAATAATGGCAAGGATGGCTGTAGCCAACATTGTCCGTCGTACGTATCGCCAACATTGTATAAACATTGGCAGCTCCAATGTTTTTTGCCAGCCTTTATCGTTGGCTGCACCATCGTTCTTTCTTTTTCAGCGTTTCACACTGGTTCTTGCCAGCCTTTTTGTTGGCTATCTTTACAACATCTTTACGACATTTTTCACTGAATGTGCAGTTTAACATGAGGTAGATTTTTGTGCACGTAAATAAATGCATGTTGCCCACGCTTTTGCTTTTTGGCAAGCAGCAGGGATAATCAGCGTAGAAAAGCTGAGAGTACACACAACTTTATTCTGCATGTATACATATGGCAAAGATACTGCAAGTATTGAAAATAATTTCGCATATCACGCTTTGTTCTGCTGACCGCTTGCACAGAACCTACACTAATTACCTTGAATAACGCTCTTATATTAGAAATCGCGGAAACGGGACCACTCACAAACACACACAGCCTCCCTGTTAGCGCTTATTTAAGTTGTCAGTTCACCGAAGGTTCAAAAGGAAATGAGTGAAAAGCGAAGCGTAATGCAAAATGAAATAAATGAACATCTACATGCGAACAGACATCTATAACCATCTTGAACTACCGGAATGTTCATAGCCTATTTGTTAATTAAAAGGTAACTGCGGCAAGAGCCTGAAAGACTGCAACAACTTCAAAACTAATGAAAATTTGTGTGTTACAGATCCATCATTTCTTTGCGCGAAACGAGCGGCGAAGGGCAAATCAAAAACGGATATTTAGCTGGCGCACGACAACGCGGTAAAAGAACAAAACAACAAACGCAAATGCTGAAACATCGCTAAGGGCGAGGACTTAACTAACCTGCTTCGACGCGCACAGCAAAGCCCACCACATGGGTATTCACAAAGTAACAATTTTAGAGAAAGTACGCGGTAATGTATACGTTAATAAACGCAGCACATATTTCACGTACGAAAAACACGGAAAGTAACATGCGACTAAGGAACGAAACGACTTACTGAACGCGATACGTACACAAAAATCCGGCGGAAAGTTTGCGATTTGTCAGGACACATCGGCGCTCATCTGCGGATCGCTCTTCAAAAGTCAAAACAATCAAGTCCGATGAAGAACAGGACAGCTGCCTTCTCACTGTGGCATCGTCGTCGAATCTCCGTATCCATAGAATCGCGGCATCCTATCTCGATATCCGACTTCGTTTTTTCCCGATGACTCTTGACTGAATACTGAGGGGCGCGCGCGCGGCGCCCGCCGATGCTTGGAGCCCGAACGAGGGAAAGTAACCACCACTGACTGACGAAGAATAGCCGCCGGCCAGAAGGGGCCGAAACGCGTACGCATCTTCCGAGGTGCCGTCGTCTCCCGCGATCTCCTCACCCCCCACCCTCTCGTTTTCTAAGGCATTGAAAGCCCGGAGCCACGTTTGAACCGTCGTGGGCGGAGCAGCCGTCAAGTGACAAGTGTTTTATGACCAGCCACCCCCGCGCAACAGCCGGGAGCAGAGGATGTAAAATTCCTGAGCAAAACATGGCGTCGCGCTGCTTCTCCGGCCTCCCGATCACCGAGAACATTTGTTCGAAGTGAACACGTCTGGTTGCGTGAAGCGTTGAGAGTGCAAAGATAACTCATAGCTCATCTGGAGATTCCGCGGGCGATACTGTAGTCTTGGACAGCACGTCGTTGTAGCACGCACACAAAGAAGTTACAATCCTGTAATCCAACCAGTCGTGTAGCAAACACAAAAATACGTGGTGTGGTTGAAGTGAAATGAAATGTTTTGATTGTTCGCCGCTAATAAAGCGGTCAGAAAAATTTCGGTGCGCGTGAGCTAAAGGCGCACCAGCGCAGAGGCCCATTGCGAAGCAGACTAGAATTCTATAGCTTCAATCAATGTAAAGGCAGGGTTTTTTTATATAGTTGCGTTGTGTACGCTGGCTGTATCACACAATTAACTTTTAACAAGCATTGCAAAGTGAGATGTTGTGTTGTGTTTCCTTTCTCATAGATGTATTTCCAGCAGCGCGAAACTCACTTGAAAACTTGGTACTTATTTTACATTGCTCAACATCTCTAAAACAAATTTTGTCCAACTGTTTGATATATTTTGTGCCACACTAAATGCCAACTTAAAAATCAAGACCCTGTGTGCGCCAATGTTCCCTTTCCTATAGAATGGAATTTCCAGTTTTGTTTGTTGACTGACAGCAATGGACTGTTTTTGCCATATTTATACAGTAAAAGCTCGTAAATTCCACAATCATTATTTCGGAAAATCAGACAATTACAACGTGTTCTCTGGTCCCGCCAAGCATGTTTATTGTTTTATGGCACCGAACTCTCGTTAATTCGGTCATATTGGGGCGCAACCGGGTTAATTCGGACGAACCTCGGAACGCGCCGAGCGCGAAGCGCCGCAAATATGCGATGCAAAGGAGCGAAAACGGCACTCGCGGACGGCCGAAACGGCCGCTGGCTTTCAGAAATGCGGGGTCGTCGTCTACAATCGCGTTGTTATACGTAATAAGGAATGGGTTCAGAGCACGTTTCGGATTAGGACTAGACCGGGCCGCTCCCACGTCGGAACAGAAATATCAAGTCCCTTTTGCGTCGCGGGCCCGTTGGACGGCCCATAGCTGTTTTCGAGTCCGGGGCTAGTAAAAACATGCAGCCTCCCAGTTGGACGGCGTGATGCCTTCGCCGCCGTGTAACGCGGGGCTTTTGTAGAATATTTGTAGAATAAAGCAATGTGATAAGTAACCAGAAATCTTCTTTGAGGTGCGCTGGATGCCGGACAAAGTGATTTTCATATTAGCGTGCATGCGCAGGTGGTGGCTCGATTCGGGCTAACCTTCACTCAGTGATGGTAAAAGGGGAAAAAAACATTCTTGCCGATATATCATGCATATGCTTGCCACTGTTTAAGACATTGGAGCGACAACGTGTAAGTCTGGACAATATTGTCCGGCGCGTAGCATTGGCCGTCCAATATTGTATAACCAGTCAGATTGACTGGACAATATATCCGATCTACTGCCATTACTTAACCAATATTGTTTTACCAACGCATAAGCTGGCCCAATATTGCCATCCGTACGGCCTGGTTCTGCCAATATTGTATGTACATCGGCAAACATGGACCGTTGTTGCCAACCTCAAAGAATGGCACGACCAATATTGTATGTTGGCTGGCAAAGATGGACCATTATTGGCATCCTTGTAGGCTGGCTTGCCAACATTGGTTTTATAGTGGTTTGTATGGGCCATCGTTGGGCCGTCGTTTGCCAACGTATAAACAATATTGGACCAATGTGCTGTGCTGCCTGGGCAGAGGCTATATCAAACGAGCCACTGAAATATAATGCAGCTGTTAAAGCACCCGAACGTTTTGCAATTATTTCGCCCTCTCGCCATTCATGTCGGTGAGTGCGTTCCCACTGAAATGAAACGTGGCAGCTTTACCTTCTTTTGCGTGAAATTGAAGGCATTATTATCAGCTACACAATTCCCACTAACTATAATTTTCGCCTGCAGGGAAACTATCAAATTTTCTTTTCTGGAATTGAAATCATTATTCCATCTTCACCAGTGCCTTAAAAGTGCACTGTTTCATTCATCATTCATCACAAATAAGAAAGTTTGTTCACTAGCACCCTTGGGAAAATGTGATTTGAAGCAAAGCATCAATATTTCAAAGACAATTCACGCAACATTCGCAATTAGAAGAATCTTTCGCACAGTCTGACTGCCAGACACCAGTTTTGAGGCAAAGCACCAATACTTCAAAGACATTTCACGCAAGATTCGCAATTAAAAGAATCTCTCGCACTCTCGCTGTGAGACACCAGTTTTGAGGCAAGGCAGCAATACTTCAAAGACTAGCAATCTGAAGGATCTTTCGCAGAGTCTGGCTCTCAGATATCAGTTTTGAGGCAAAGCATCAATACTTCAAAGACAATTTACACAAGACTCGCAATTGGAAGAATCTTCCGCGCAATCTGGCTGTCAGACATCAGTTTTGAGGCAAAGCGTCAATACTTCAAGGACTCACAATTTGAAGATACTTTCACGCAGTCTGGCTGACAGGCACTAGTTTTGAGGTAAAGCATCAATACTTCAAAGTCATTTCACGTAAAATTCCCAATTGGAAGAATCTTTCGCACAGTCTGGCTGTGAGGCACCAGTTTTGAGGCAAAGCATCAATATATTGAAAGACATTTCACGCGAGATTCGCAACAGGAAGAATCTTTCGCAGAGTCTGGCTGTCAGAAACCAGTTTTTGCAAAACATTATATTTACAGCCTCTGGCGATGGCACAACTCGCACGACTGGTTGCAGCTCTGTGTTCTACGAGCACCTTCCTCAATGTGTGCAGCAATTTCTCCAAATACAACGTTGGGCGAATAAGTCCATTTACTGTGAGCTATCTGATAGTGACTGGCAGGATGTTAAATGCTGGTTCTTGCCTTGCAGGCCAACAAGAATCTGCAGCAACCGTGCTTGTAAGGCATTCTGCCAATGAGTCTGCTTTATGCCGCCCGCCAAGGGTCTAGGTTCAAGGGACGTCGTAAAGGAGGGCGCGGATGGGACGTTGCAGATGCACAGATATTGCTTTTCTTCAGTGAACTTCAGTGACAATGTCGCCACTTCTTGTGGTTTTGTCAGCGTTGCGATGAGGAGAATGCTTTCTCGCCATTTTTTTAATATTTATATTTCCCTTTTAAGTTTTGGACACTCATTAGACGAAACATTGTGGGGCCCTTCGTTCAAATGAGGTAAGAATGTTTACTGTGCATGGCCTAATGAACCATTCAGACGACGGACTGAATCCGGATTCGGAGGGGCGGACAGCGCGTCGCATGACCTCACATCAGCGATTCCCCTCGTCCGCGCGGCTCGCCGGACAGGTAATACCAACCTGTTTCTCACACTGGAATTCTGGCAGGAGAAAGCCGCAACCTCATCGGATTAACTCGCGGTGTCTGGCAACCAGTACACTTTTCGTCTGCTCGTGGACAGCCGCATGACCTGTCGCCTGATGTCCATGTCGCCGAAAAAAACATTTTAACTTCTGCGACCGACGACATGCCGTCTGTAAAAAAGGACGGGAGACGCATTCTGAAGAGCCACACTCGGAGGAACAAAGTGGTTGTAAGAAAACGTTGAGATAATTTTATATCACATCAGCCATCGCATTTAAATACCAGCAGGCGCTCACCTGCGCTAGCGCTCTTGTTCTGTGCTTCAGATCTGACTGACAGGCCCATCAACGTACCATAAAGCCGACGGCACGCGCTGTGGTGGTCAAAACTTTCCAGGCTGATATTGCACGTGGTCCTATGATTATGCGGCCTGGGAACTCTTGACCACCCCTTTAAGTGTACGCCTTACACCTTACTGTTAGTACATCAGTCCAGCTCTTATGGTTTCCCTGCATCTGAAGCTGAGCCCCTCCCCCTGCTCCACAGACCCACTTTCTAAGCCCTTTCCTTTTTACACATGCCTGTTTGTATCTTCACGTTTCACAAGCGCTCAGACCCAGCCAGCTTCTATAATCCGTTTCTAGTTCATTATTTCGCTTCTCCCTGTGACATCAACCAAACTCTTCAACACTCACCAGCCAAATATGAGAAGACCTGTTCCGACAAAGATAGGTACGTCGGCCAGCGTGTGTTAGGCTTCTCATGTCTGTTAAAACAACTTCTATCCAGCAATGAATTTGTGCGATGATGCCACCTTTTATTCCATCCACATCATGGAAGAGTTTCCCACTTTGTGGAACCTGAGCTGCGCAGACTATGCAGACGTTTTCAAGAAACAGTTTATTTGGGAGCACATCGTCGAAGAAATGACAAAGAATGGGCCAACTGATGGGCCCTGCTGCGTCGGTAAGTACATTTACATATTCTGATCGTGTGAAGACAACGCAATATTAAGGTAACTGAAAACAACATACTCATTCCATGTCTTTCGTTATAATGAATGCAAGGGTCTTGTCTTGTAGCGCTGCTTCTGCTCGAACGTGCTCCGTTCTTGACGTCCCTCCCTCGGTCGAGTTAATAGTGTTACGACCATAACAGCGTGGGCGGAGCATATCTATGACGAAGCAGGTGAAGCAGGCAAAGGCAGCATTGATAAAACGATCACTCCAAAATATTGGCCCATGCTGCAAGAAGTGATTCGCTCAGAGTAGTGGGAACAATGCATTTGGCAGCAATGGATGGTTCTTCACTAGTGTTACTATTGCCCTATTTTTTCGCAGAAGTGATAGAAAGGTTTTTTTGATATTAAGTGAAGAACCTACCGCTTGGAAAGAAAAAAATGGACCACACAAACAACGGCCAACTCGCTAGCGACGTGCCTGTAGACCGCTGGAAATATTACAAGGCGTTGAAGTCCCTGGATGGCGTGAAAATTAGAGTACACCGTTCGGTAATGGCCCAGGCTCAGCAAGCGATAGCAGAGCCAGAAATGGCATGTTTGAGCTGACAACCCGTTATCACTCCCTTGAAATTTTACTTCAAGCTGCATCTTTTGCCATTCAGGGCGGTTAGATGTGTTCAATATTGACAGGACGTTTCTGTGGCCATATTCGGGTGCATCCGAATATTAGGTGTCACCAGAGCGCATTTGGTCCTACCAAGCGTTAATGTAATTGCAGTGAAACAGTGTTGCTTTGCACTGTAGGCAAGGAACTTTTTGTTTCATTACAATTTACTACAGTCAGAACCATATTGCTTTGCAGTGTACGTTCTATGTCTGCCCTGCCTAGGTCCCTCCAATATATTTAGGGAAGCAAGACAATTAGCATTATGCGGTGTGTTACGCAGATCACTATTTCCTTTTATTGTTTGGTTCAAAACTTTTTCAGTGGGGGAGGGCGCCAGGGCGGTGCTGTGAACGTAGTCCACATTCTCCTATTATTTCTGGAATAATTTTATTTTAAGAAGTTAGAAACAGGTTCTGAAGATTGCAATGCATTATTTAGGTAGGTAGCGCTTCACTCAAGCACTTGAGCCTCTGGAGTACATTTAAGTCTGAGTTTCTTAATCTGACCCAGGCAGCACAGCACATTGGTCCAATATTGTTTATACGTTGGCAAACGATGGCCCAATGATGGCCCATACAAACCACTATAAAACCAATGTTGGCAAGCCAGCCTACAAGGATGCCAATAATGGTCCATCTTTGCCAGCCAACATACAATATTGGTCGTGTCATTCTTTGAGGTTGGCAACAACGGCCCATGGTTGCCGATGTACATACGATATTGGCAGAACCAGGCCGTATGGATGGCAATATTGGGCCAGCTTATCTGTTGGTAAAACAATATTGGTTACGTAATGGCAGTAGATCGGATATATTGTCCAGTCAATCTGACTGGTTAAACAATATTGGACGGCCAATGCTACGCGCCGGACAATATTGTCCAGACTTACACGTTGTCGCTCCAATGTCTTAAACACTGGCAAGCATATGCATGATATATCGGTAGGAATGTTTTTTTTCCCCTTTTAACCATCACTGAGTGAAGGTTAGCCCGAATCGAGCCACCACCTGCGCATGCACGCTATTATATAAATCACTTTGTCCGGCATCCAGCGCACCTCAAAGAAGATATCTGGTTACTTATCACATTGCTTTATTCTACAAATATTCTACAAAAGCCCCACGTTACACGGCGGCGAAGGCATCACGCCGTCCAACTGGGAGGCTGCATGCTTTTACTAGCCCCGGACTCGAGAACAGCTATGGGCCGTCCAACGGGCCCGCGACGCAAAAGAGACTTGGTATTTCTGTTCCGACGTGGGAGCGGCCCGGTCGAGTCCTAATCCGAAACGTGCTCTCAACCCATTCCTTATTACGTATAACAACGCGATTGTAGATGACGACCCCGCATTTCTGAAAGCCAGCGGCCGTTTCGGCCGTCCGCGAGTGCCGTTTTCGCTCCTTTGCATCGCATATTTGCGGCGCTTCGCGCTTGGCGCGTTCTGAGGTTCGTCCGAAGTAACCCGGTTGCGGCCAAATATGACCGAATTACCGAGCGTTCGGTGCCATTAAACAATAAACATGCTTGGCGGGACCAAAGAACACGTCCTAATTATCTGATTTTCCGAATTAATGAGTGTGGAATTAACGAGCTTTTACTGTATAAATATGGCAAAAACAGTCCATTGTTGTCAGTCAACAAACAAAACTGGAAATTCCATTCTATAAGAAAGGGAACAATGGCGCACACAGGGTCTTGATTTTTAAGTTGGCATTTAGTGTGGCACAAAATATATCCTAAACAGTTGGACAAAATTTGTTTTAGAGATGTTGAGCGATGTAAAATAAGTACCAAGTTTTCAAGTGAGTTTGCGCGCTGCTGGGAATACATCTATGAGAAAGGAAACACAGCACAACATCTCACTTTTCAATGCTTGTTAAAAGTTAATTGTGTGATACAGCCAGCGTATACAACGCAACTGTATAAAAAAAACCCTGCCTTTACATTGATTGAGGCTGTATATAGCGTTGATGAGTTAATCGAGTAGAATATAATTCTAGTCTGCTTCGCAAAGGGCCTCTGCGCTGGTGCGCCTTTTGCGCACGCGCACCGAAATTTTTCTGACAGCTTTATTAGCGGCGAACAATCAAAACATTTCATGTCACTTCAACCACACCACGTATTTTTGCGTTTGCTACACGACTGGTTGGATTACAGGATTGTAACTTCTTTGTGTGCGTGCTACAGCGACGTGCTGTCCAAGACTACGGTATCGCCCGCGGAATCTCCAAATGAGCGATGAGTTATGTTTGCACTCTCAACGCTTCACGCAACCAGACGTGTTCACTTCGAACAAATGTTCTCGGTGATCGGGAGGCCGGAGAAGCAGCGCGACGCCATGTTTTGCTCAGGAATTTTGCTCGGCAGTGGGGTTGCGCGGGGGTGGCTGGTCATAAAACACTTGTCACTTGACGGCTGCTCCGCCCACGACGGTTCAAACGTGGCTCCGGGCTTTCGGTGCCTTTGAAAACGAGAGGGGGGGGGGGAGATGGAGGGAGACGACGGCACCTCGGAAGATGCGTACGCGTTTCGGCCCCTTCTGGCCGGCGGCTATTCTTCGTCAGTCAGTGGCGGTTACTTTCCCTCGTTCGGCCTCCCGGCATCGGCGGGCGCGCGCCCCTCAGTATTCAGTCGAGAGTCATCGGGAAAAAACGGAGTCGGATACCGAGACAGGATGCCGCGATTCTATGGATACGGAGATTCGACGACGATGCCACAGTGAGAAGGCAGCTGTCCTGTTCTTCACCGGACTTGATTGTTTTGACTTTTGAAGAGCGATCCGCAGATGAGCGCCGATGTGTCCTGACAACTCGCAAACTTTCCGCCGGATTTTTGTGTTCTTATCGCGCTCAGTAAGTCGTTTCTTTCCTTAGTCGCATGTTACTTTCCGTGTTTTTCGTACGCGAAATATGTGCTGCGTTTATTAACGTCTACATTACCGCGTATTTTCTCTAAAATTGTTACTTTGTGAATACCCATGTGGTGGGCTTTGCTGTGCGCGTCGAAGCAGGTTAGTTAAGTCCTCGCCCTTAGCGATGTTTCAGCATTTGCGTTTGTTCTTTTGTTCTTTTCTCGCGTTGTCGTGCGCCAGCTAAACATCCGTTTTTGATTTGCCCTTCGCCGCTCGTTTCGCGCAAAGGAATGATGGATATGTAACACACAAATTTTCATTAGTTTTGAAGTTGTTGCTGTCTTTCAAGCTCTTGCCGCAGTTACCTTTTAATTAACAAATGGGCTATGAACTTTCCGCTAGTTCAAGATGGTTATGGATTTCGGCTGTATCGAATGTCTGTTCACATGTAGATGTTCATTTATTTCATTTTGCATTACGCTTCGCTTTTCACTCACTTCCTTTTGAACTTTCGGTGAACTGACAACTTAAATAAGCGCTAACAGGGAGGAGGCTGTGTGTGTTTGTGAGTGGTCCCGTTTCCGCAATTTCTAATATAAGAGCGTTATTCAAGGTAATTGGTGTAGATTCTGTGCAAGCGGTCAGCAGAACAAAACGTGAAATACGAAATTATTTTCTCTTTTATTCCATGTTTCTTTTTTTTACTTCCCTTGACTACGGTTTTATTATGCGAGCCAATTTTCTTTATATGCACATACCACTAATCGCTCTTGTGTTGCACTCTCTTTGTAATTATTTGTTGTTTCCATTGTATCACAATTTCTGCTATTTTGTATTCAACTACTGTATATGCCCTCCTGCTATGATCCCTTTGGGATTGGCAGCATTTACAAATAAATAAATAAATAAATACTTGCAGAATCTTTGCCATATGTATATATGCAGAATAAAGTTGTGTTTACTCTCAGCTTTTGTACGCTGATTATCCCTGCTGCTTGCCTAAAAGCAAAAGCGTGGGCAACATGCATTTATTTACGTGCACAAAAATCTACCTCACGTTAAACTACACATTCAGTGGAAAATGTCGTAAAGATATTGACATAGCTAACGAAAAGGCTGGCAAGAACCAGCGTTAAACGCTGGAAATGAGAGAACGATGGTGCAGCCAACGATAAAGGCTGGCAAAAAATATTGGAGCTGCCAATATTTATACAATGTTGGCGATACGTACGACGGACAATGTTGGCTACAGCCATCCTTGCCATTATTGGCGATATGTTGGACGGACAATGTTGGCTACAGCCATCCTTGCCATTATTGGAAAATCATTGGCATCCAATATTGGACCAATGCACATTTAGGTGTAGCAAACCCCCAAAAGCCAACGCAGGACCAATATTTCTGCCAATGTTTACCAACATTGTTCCGAGATTGGTCCAATGCCGGCGTGCTGCCTGGGGAGTCTGAGTTGCCGTGACTCTGATGTGGCGTTATGTAGCAGCCGCCTGTGTTCTCTGAAGCTACCGAGACACCGGAAGCGGCCGCAGTGGATGAGGCTGCCTCAGTGGGTAAGGCCGCCACAGTTGAGGAAACTGTTACAGTATAAACGAAGAAGGCTGCACCACGGAATGTGTACACGTTGCCAACCTCTCCACACCAAGTACACTCTACCCTATTTAAGCTGCAAGCAAAAGAAGTCGAAGAAATGACATATAATTGGCGAAGAAATGTTAAAAAAACACACGGTTGATCCCTCCGTCATAGGAATCGCAATAACACGAAAGTAAAGCGTGCCCTGACAGAAGTAACTGAATGTTTACTGTACATTGATATAAGAGAGTTTGCACAATGTATATTGATGTCTGGTAGCTAATGGCGCCGTTTAACGTGTATGCACCCACTTCGATGATTGGTGGTACATCTCCATCCCGAGGACTAACGTCCATGTTAAATGATTAAACAAACCCTTGTAGTAGCTGTAGTAGTTAACGGTGAAAGCGTAATCAGAGAACGAGGCGTGATAGCCAGACGAGCGTCGCATATTGGACGCAGAACTTGGTCGCCATCCCACGGCATGTTAAAATGTGATTGAACACCGCGGCCGGACTAGCGGGAAACGCAAAGCGCGTCGAGCCGCCCCGGTAGCCCGGCCGCGATTTTTCTCGGGGCGAGCGCGTGAGCATGGAGCGCGGTGTTACAGCCAGGTGAGGCCGGCGCGCGTCGCAGAGCTATTTTTGGTTTGTATTAGCGTGATGCTGAGCGAGGCCGACGCTTTTACGACGCTTGGACAAAGGTCGCCACCTCGCGGTGTGTTAAGGCATTGACAAAATTCAACTTCTCTTGAAAACGCGATGAATGGGACGGACGCGGAACGCGTTGCAGGTCGTAGTCGCGGAGGCCACAGCAATGACGAATTACTTTACCTTACAACTCCCAGAGTTCAACACCACCCAGCCGACCAGGAGAGTGGTAGATATAAAAGGCGCGTTCGTAAAGCTTCCAGAGTCTGTGACCGTGGCGCAGTGGATAGCGTGCCCGGCATCTGTTGTTGCGGACCGAGCGGTCGTGGGTTCGATGCCCGTTGACGGTACCTTTTTTTTTTCTTTGCCATCTGATTGTGTATATTTTTTCGACGACATTTCCGTGACGGAAATACGTCCCTGAAGTCTTGGTGGACCCCGGCATAAAACACTTTCGTGTTAAAATAACTCTTCAAAATAACTGTCTCTGTAACCTGTATTAGCACTTTAAAAATTTCAGACTACATGATCCGCCCGACTCTTGGCCGATCCCCCTGAGTGGGTAGGTGCCAATCATCCCAGGAGCATCAACATCATCATCATCAAATGTGCACAGAGCGGCAAAAGGTCCTGGAAAAGATGGCTGTAAGCATGCAGCCAACGCAACCTTCACAGTTTGATGATGCGTGTGATCACTGCGGGAGGCTTGTCTCTGCAAGTATGCGCGCAATTCCAAAGAAAAGACATCTGTCATGCTAAGAAGAAATACTCAGTCTTATGTATAGTTATATGGGCATTTAATAACATACAGGTGCAATAAAACATTCATTCCATTTCAGTGCTGGTACTTGCGTTTACTTTCGAGTGTTCTGTAGATGTCCACACCCAAATTTGCAGACTTCCGCTGCCACGGTACGGCGTCCATGTAGTAAAAAGAAACAGCACAGCCTATCACGCACTGCCGCACCAACGGCACCAATTCTACCACGCGATGCTGGCTGCCCAGATAGCAGTGAACCTGCTGGATTTGCTCAGGCAGATGGGTTTGGCGCACTGATCATATCACTGCCAAGAAATTTGTGCAGCACCCGTGCCGTCACGACGGCAGTCACCCTCTCTTGCAATGCATTAATAACCGTGTGAAAACGCTGGAAGCGGTTCGCCAATATACCGAAAGCATTTTCAACAACACGGCGGGCTCTGGACAACCTGAAAAGTAAATGTTAGACCACATCAAAAATTAGATGGCAGAGATAGTATTACACAGCGGTTACTGCATCTGCCTATTAAATAGCCTTACGAAGGATCCCACAAATTAAGGTTGAATATTTGGAGCCACTAATCCATACTATAAGTTGCCTACATCATAAAAGTGTGCATGCAATCAAGTCAGACGCGGGAGTTGCCTTCAGCTAGTTCCAACACAGCACATGAGAACTACGAGATGTGAAACTTTTGATATTTTAGTAGCTGCGAAAGTGTAGCGTTACAGTTCAAGCTTTCATGCGATATGTGCTGTATCATGAACAATATCCTTCTTATTTACCTGCAAATAAATATCTTGTCTTCTGTCAGGTTGTGCCTCCGTAAGTATTCAATAAATTTCGTCCGATTGGGAATACACCGTTCGCTACGAACACAGGTAGAACATACACATCCGGTGAACTGGCCAAGTTGGCAAGTTCTGGCAGGCACGCCCGTTTGTGGCGCACGTCTTTTTCCAGCAGTGTCGTTCGCCAGACACCTGCATATCCTTCCGATTATGGTGCACTGACATCAGTTTTGAAAAACGTGTACCGTATTTACTCCAATCTAGGCCGGCCTCGATTCTAAGCAAACTCCAGAAATTTGCAAGGGAAAAACAAACTGAATCATTGTACTCGAATCTAAGCCGACCCCCCCCCCCCCCACTTTCGCACATCGTTTTTTAGACAAAAGCTTCGCCTTAGATTCGAGTAAACACGGCAATTCGCATCAACGAGAGCAAAGAGAATAACACTAAAACTTGTCTTACAGTTCCGGTAAACTGTTCCCAATTTCGGCGGCTTCTTGACCAGAACGTGTTTTCCATCGATGGCTCCAGTGCAGGTCAGAAAATTCCATTTCTGATTGAAGCCGTTCGTCACATTTTTCCGCTCTTCCTCGGTGCAGGGTGTTCATATAGACTGCTCCTAGCTCTTTGTATATGGCACGGCACGTTTCATAAATAATGTCACTCACACTAGAATGGCCCAGTCTAAATCGAGAGCTGAGCAAATGCTGGCTCTCTCCGGCAACGCGAAAACAGAAAATGTTCTCGGTCAATTATTCGCGGCAGACGATAAAAAGTGCGAAGGGCACAAATACGTCTGATAGCCAGCGGTCTTGGAGCGGCAAATTAATACAGTGTTGACAAAATACATTTAGACTCAGTGTCGTTATTATTACGTGGGTTCGAATGGGCAAGGTCCATGTTTGGCCAAAGAGTACCATGATAAATAATAGGGTGTTAACACCTGATCAATGGTTCACTGTGAGGGGTTGATGATGATGATGTATGTTTATTGGCGCAAGAGCCATGTGATGGCCAAAGAGCGCCAGGACATGATAGCTAAAGTGAACAATGGTTATGTTAGGTGGCTGTAAAGGGGCCTAAAATTCCTCGCGCTAAAGGCGGGTAAAACATATACGTAGTAAAATTATGGGATGACGTGAGGCATGTGCATATAGAATGAATGACAAGTGATTGTGACGATAAAACAATGAGGGTATGTTGTGAGCACGAATACCTCCTCAGGGCCTTTGAGGCCAAAGGCAGGGAGGCAGGTGCTTCCTCCAATGTAGCTCCCGTAGCACCAACCTCTTTTCAGAGGTCGTGCTACGGACTGCCTGGGTATGTGACGTGAAAGCTGTGGACTTCCTTTGAAAACGCGAAGAGCGACTGATGTTTAAAAACAGGTTCCCTACCGATGAACATAGCTGGGTGTAATGGTAATTGTTGTCGGTAGGGTAATATAAAATGTTTTCTTCGTAGTGTGTCTAATTCTGTACAATAAATTAAAATGTGAAGCACGGTGAGTGGTTCACCACATTTCTCACACATGGGTGGTTCACCACCGGATAGAAGGTGTGAGTGTGTACTGTGTGTGTGTCCTGTTCTTAGCCTTGTAAGTATTACTTCTGTGTGGCGTGATTTTGATACTGGCGGCCAATTACCCAGATGCGGCTTGATAACATGTAGTTTGTTTTGTGTGTGTGTGTCCCATGTGTTCTGCCAATAAGCCCTGAGCTTGCTTTTAATGAAATGTTTTAAGTCCAGTGGAGGAACGGAAAGGAGTGTATTGGCGGCAGCATTTTCATGGGCGGAGGCTGCTAGCTGGTCAGCCAACACGTTGCCTTGGATCTCGCGGTGACCTGGCACCCAGCACACTACGACGCGCTGTTTGAGTGCGCAGACTGTGCATAGGAGTGAGTACAGGGAGACGAGGACGGGGTTTTTGTGTTTGTTCAGAGTTTTGAGGGCTGTTACCACGCTTAGGGAATCGGTGTATATTACTGCGCTTTGGAGTTTTAATTGTTTTATGTGTTTGACGGCCGCAAGTATGGCGTATGCTTCTGCTGTGAAGATGCTCGTATTCGGGTGCAGAATGCCGGCATCGCAAAAAGATGGACCAACAGCTGCGTAAGACACAGAAGTATTGGACTTTGAGGCATCGGTAAAGAATTCTGGGCAACTGTATTTGTGCTGTAGTTCGAGGAAATATCTACGGATATGTGCTATAGGCGCGTGTTTTGTAACTTCCACGAAGGATACATCACATTCTATGAGCTGCCACTGCCACGGCGGGAGATGTGCGGCAGGGGCCATCAAACAGTGTTCGAGAAGCGGCACACACATCTCCTCAGCTAAGCTCCTCGCGAGAAGTGAGTAGGGCTGTCTCACCGAAGGACGGTTGTAAAACAGGGCAGAACTGGACAAATCATTAATTGTGGAGTGTGACGGGTGTTCTTTGTCTGCGTTCACTTTGAGGTAATATAGAAAGGACATGTAAGATCTCTGCAGGTGGAGCGACCACTCGTTCGAGACGACGTAGAGGCTTTCTACGGGGCTGGTGCGAAAAGCACCCGTAGAAAGACGAATGCCCAAGTGGTGGACCGGGTCGAGCATTTTCAAGGCGCTTGGTGTCGCAGATTGATAGATTATCGCCCCATAATCTAGGCGCGTGCGTATTAGGCTTCTATACAGATTCATCAGACATTTTGTATCACTGCCCCATGATGTTCGCGACAAAACCTTGAGGATATTCATAGCTTTCAGACACTTGTATTTGAGATTTTTGATGTGAGGTACAAAGGTCAATTTCATGTCTAAAATTATGCCTAAAAATTTGTGTTCGGTTTTTACAGGTAGCCGCTGGCCGTGTAGGTGAATGTCCGGATCGGGATGGAGGCCTCTCCTTCTTGAAAATAAGACGCAGGTGCTTTTTTGCGGGTTAAGGCTGAACCCGTTGTCGTCTGCCCATTTGGTTAACTTTTTCAAACTAAGTTGAACTTGCCGCTCGCACATTGTAAGATTGCAAGATTTAAAACCGATTTGAACGTCATCGACATATATGCAATAAAACATGTTACGCGGGATGCACAAACGCAAAGAATTCATTTTGATAATAAAAAGTGTACAACTCAGCACGCCACCTTGCGGCACTCCTGTTTCTTGGACAAATGTTCGGGACAAGACATTGCCCACTCGAACACGGAATGTTCTATAGGATAAGTAACTTTCTATTATATCTAACATTCTTCCACGTACACCTAAGTGGGACAGGTCTCTTAATATTCCAAAGCGCCATGTGGTGTCGTAGGCCCTTTCCATATCGAGGAACACCGAAAGGAAGAATTGCTTGTGGATAAAAGCTTCGCGAGTTTGTGCCTCGACACGTACAAGGTGGTCAGAGGTAGATCTGCCTTCTCGAAAACCGCACTGGTATGGGTCAAGTAATTTGTTTGCTTCGAGGAAATGTATAAGTCGGCGGTTTATCATCTTTTCAAAAAGTTTACAGAGGCAGCTTGTTAGTGCGATGGGCCTATAGCTCGCAACGGAGGATGGGTCCTTGTCCTGTTTTAGAATAGGAATAATGATGGCTTCTTTCCAGGTCGAGGGGATCTCGCCGGAAAACCAAACCGCATTATACAGGGAAAGGAGGGCTTTTTGCGTTTCAGATGGAAGGTGTTTCAACATTTCATACACAACACGGTCGGAGCCTGGGGCAGAATTATTGCAGCAATTAAGCGATGCTTGTAGCTCAGCCATGCAGAAAGGTTTATTGTACGCTTCGTGTTTTCTGGACTTGCGATCTAATTCCTGTCTTTCGATTCTTGTTTTGTATCGCTGGAAAGCTTTAGTATAGTGCGACGAGCTGGACACCTGTTCGAAATGTTCGCCGAGGAAGTTTGCCTGGTCTTCCAAGCTGTCGCCTTGTGTGTTAACTAAAGGAAGTGAATGTGCTTGTCGACCTGCTACCCTACCGACCATGTTCCAGACTTTAGCCTCCTGTGTATATGTATTGATGCCCGATAAAAACATCTGCCAACTTTCCTTTCTTGCTTGTCGGCGCGTTCTCCTGCCTTGAGACTTTATGTTTTTAAAATTGTCAAGATTCTCGGCTGTTGGAGAGTCTCGAAGCACCCTCCATGCTTTGTTTTGTTTTTTGCGCGCGTTTCGACAATCATTGTTCCACCACGGCACACGTCTTTTGCCGGGCAGTCCAGTTGTTTGTGGGATGCACTTAGTTGCAGCATCGATGAGAAAAGCTGTAAAGTAATCTACTGCTGCATCTGTACTTAAACCACACATATCAGTCCAACTTAAGCAGGCAACTTTACGGAACTCCTCCCAATCGGCGTTGTCAATGTTCCACTTGGGAACTTGTGGAGGAGATTCATTAATTGTTGGTGCACTCAGAACTATTGGAAAGTGGTCACTTCCCTAAGGATTAATAATTACTTTCCAATTGAGTAAGGGTAGAAGCGATGGGGATATAATGCTGAGATCTATGGAGGAATAGGTATTGTTAGCCAGGTTATAATATGTTGGCTCTTTCTGATTCAACAGACACGCACCGGAAGAGAAAAGGAACTGTTCAACCAGACGACCTCGCGCATCACAGCGAGAATCGCCCCACAGACTGCTATGTGCATTCAGGTCCCCAAGGACCAGATAAGGTTCTGGTAGCTCATCTATTAAGGACTGGAATTCGTGTTTTTGCAGGTGGTATTGTGGGGGTATGTAAAGAGAACAAATGGTGACGAGTTTGTTCAGCAGGACCGCTCGAACAGCCACTGCCTCAAGGGACGTTTGGAGAGGTAAGTGTGTACATGCTATTCCTTGACTAACTACAACGGCTACACCACCGGATGACGCCATGGCATCATCCCGGTCCTTACGGAAAATGATGTAACTGCGTAGAAAGTTCGTGTGTTTGGATTTTAAGTGTGTTTCTTGTATACACAGCACTTTTCGTGAATGTTTGTGTAAAAGTTCTTGGATATCATCGAGGTTTCTGAGCAGTCCTCTGACGTTCCATTGTATAATTTGTGTTTCCATTATGGAGGTAGTGTAGTGCTGTGTGTACGAAAAGGAAGTGGCTGTTGTTTAATCGGAAAGTTAGAACTCAAGTAGCAGGGCCGTCGTTGGGCCCTGTTATCGGCTTTTTAGTTTTCTTGGCGCGCTCCAGGGAGCTACGCCTCTCTTTCGGTACCAGGGGTACCGGAGTTGTGTCCATTGCCTCGTGTGAGGCACTGGACGCCCGCGTACGCGAGCTGCTGGTTTGTTTTTCCGACCTCGCCTGGCGAGGCGTGGTCGTGAGACCCGACGTTCCTGGAGTAGCCGGGATCTCTGGCTTAGTTGGTGGAGCAGACTTAACTGCTGCCACCGTAGGGGCAGCCGCCACGGTCGCTGGCTCACTTTGCGTGAGCTGGGACAGTGGCGGTGGCCGACGCGACGCTGCCCCCTGACGCGTCGCATCAGCATAGCTTGGGCCGTGAAAGGCCGAACACCTTCTGCGTGCTTCTTTGAAAGATATGTTCTCTCGGACCTTCAGTGCTATGATATCTTTTTCTTTTTTCCAATTTGGACAAGAGCGTGAATACGCAGCGTGGTCGCCGTCGCAGTTCACGCAGTGTGGTGTGTCATTGCAGGTGTCCGAGGCATGGCCTTGAACACCACATTTTGCACATGTAGGTCGACCACGGCAGCTCTGCGAGCCATGGCCAAATCTTTGACACTGAAAGCATCGGCGAGGGTTGGGGATGTAAGGTCTTACAGGTGCCTTTGTGTAGCCAGTTTCTATAGTCTGCGGTAGTTCGCTTGTGGAAAAGGTAAGGATCAGGTGTTTGGTGGGGATTTCCTGGTTATTTCTTCGGATGATGATTCGCTTTACATTTGTGACATTTTGTTCCTTCCATCCTTCCAGTAGTTCAGCCTCGGTGAGGACAAGCAGATCAGTGTCGGATACAACTCCACGTGCTGATTTCATGGATCTATGAGGTGTTACAGTGATTGGAATGTCGCCAAAGGTTACGAGGTTGTGTAATTTCTCAAATTGTGCCTTGTCACAGAGTTCTAGAAGGAGGTCTCCACTTCCCATTTTTGTAACTTTATAGCCAGCACCTAAGGTGGCTGTCAGTGATCTTGATACTATGAAAGGGGACACGGTTCTTGCTGTTTTGTCGGTCTTCTCGCTGTGTACCACATGATAGTGTGGGAATACTTCTATGGGTCGGCTAAGGAAAGTCAGGTCTTCGGTGCGTACGCGCTTTGAAGCGGCACGATCACTAATGAGGGGAAATGCTCTATGCATACTAATGGAATTGGATTCGGCAGCGGTAGCGGCCACCCACCACGGAGCCCAACATGGGGACGCTACAAGATTCATTGAATCGAAAACATGCAGACGCCAGCCGTACACCGCTACTATAATCAAGTGCGCATAGACCGAGGTTGGCTATTTGCACAAGGTTAACCCAGGCCGCCTACGAAAACAGGGAAGTAACTGAAGGGAGTAGGAGACAGGACAGAGAGGAAAGAAACTAGGAAAGAAAAAGATTAGAGGGAGGGATAGGAAAAGGCGACCGCCGATTTCCCCTGGGTGGGTCAGCCCAGGGGTGCCGTCTACGTGAAGCAGGGGCCAAAGGGGTGTGTTGCCTCAGCCGGGGGGCCTTAAAGGTCCAAGCACCCGGCGTCGGCTCAACCCCCAGGATCCCCTTTTCCCCGGACACGGCACAGCCACGCACGGCTAGGCGTGGGAGGGGGTCGAAACCCCCCCGTTAGCTCGGGTCCGTGGTGTCGCTACACACCAAACGCCTGCTTCCACAGACGCCCCTGCGGGGCACTGTGAGGGGATGTAATGTGGCCTAAAAACACGCGCTATATAGAAGCGTAAGAGATATACACAGCATAAAGTAATAAAAGTGATATCTGAAGTGGTCTATGAGTGTTGAATGAAATTAGTGTTAAATGCTATTAAAATATTAGAATGTGGAAGAACACGGATGCCTCCTCCAAGCTTTTGACACCAAAAGCCGGGAGGCAAGTGCTTTCCAGTACGAAAACCGCAGCATCGGCCTCTATTTAGAGGCCGTGCTGCGGATCGCCAGGGAACAAAACATGAATGGTATTGAGGTCCTTCAAAAATGCAAACAGTGATAGGTGTTTAAAAAGCGGTTCCCTCCCTAAGAACATTGACATCTGCACGACGTATGTTTGATGTGGGTGGCCAGTTACCTAGTTGTGGCTTGATCACGCGTAACTTATTTTGTACTTGTCGGTCCCACAATCACTGCCAGTGAGCCCTGAGATTTTTTTCTTGAGAGGGGCTTTAGGTCCATTAGAAGGACAGTTATGGATGATGCGGCTGCATTTGCATGGGCCGATGTGGCAAGCTCGGCAGCCAGTACGTTTCCCTCGATATCACGATGCCTTGGCACCCGGCATGTTACAACATGCTGTTTGACCGAGTTTATGGTGGACAGGAGTCAGTACAGCGAGACACTGGCCGGATATTTGTATGTTTTGCTTTCACACCGCTTAAGGAGTCTGTATATATCACTGCATTTTTTATTTTCATTTCTTTTTATGGAATATATGGCCGCCAGTATCGCGTATGTCTCTGCTGTGAATATGTGTTTGGGTGCAGAGTACTAGAGTGCAAATCGGACTGTCCGACAACTGCGTAGGAAACGACTTCATGAGAGTGTTGCAGCTGCATGTAAACACATGAATACGATCTCGAGCGTGCTCATCCAGAAATTCGGTGCCGCACTGCGGCCACAGGAAACTAGTCTGCACTGGTATTGCCGGAGACATACGCGGAGCTTCCCGCAAAAACATGCAAACGTGCAACACTTACCTGAAGCGAGGTATAACAGCGTGATTTGCAGCCGTGTTTCTGACGATATAGATCGACGCATCACGGTGTCCTGCTTTCGAATTCTATGTACCAAGCGTTACAACAGGCGCAGAAACTGCTCTCTGCTGGCACGAACTGACTCCGGTATTCGTCGTGGTCACTTTTCAAGAGCTCTTTGAACAAAAGATTTTTCACACCTACTTCTGCCCTTCCCATCCAGCCCTTCTGCCAACAAACCCGCTTTCTCCGGAAGGAATAACAGTCCTTGTCAATTTCACACAACTCGACAGCCATCGCATCCAAGCGTAGTTTTCCGTCGGCCTCCATCTCGCCGAATACTCTCAAACCGGTCTGCTGGTAGTCAGTTAAAAGGCTGCTGTAGAGAGTAATTCAGCTCTTACATGCTATCGGCCGTTTGCAACCCGTCCGTCGTGCGAATGCGCCTGCTGGCGGATCGTCCGCGGATTAGCCGTCCGCGGATTAGCCGTCCGCGGATTAGCCGTCCGCGTCCAGAACGAATCTCGATTCGGTCCGTCGTCTGAATGCACCATAAATAGTAGCAGTGCCATAAAATTCAAAGTTTGCGACGATACAACTGGTAGAGCCGTTACAGGTACTAAGCAAGCTGGTGCGCGTCAATGCTTTTACAGTGACTCCGTTGGCGTCTTAATTCCACTTCCGGTATGTCATTTTCTTTTATTTCTTACATATAATAGCAATCAATTTTATTTCTAAAACAAGACACCGTCCGTTTCATGGACCATCTCCTGCGGTGGCTTGCGTCAGGTTACTGGGGAACCACCAAGCAACCACAGCGCAAAACGCTGCTATTTTCACGCATCAGCGACAATTCGTGATAGACAACCTGATCCTTCGATCAGTAGAACATTATGCATATATAGGCCAAACAATAATAGGAGAGCCTACTCATGTCAACGAAATCCACCTAAGATGGGTTTGTGCGCACACGGTAAGCATTCTCCGCTCATGACCGGTAACTTACCACTGTCACTAAAGCGCAAAGTACAAAACCATTGCGTTTTGTCAGTACTAATATATGTTGCACAAGGAATGGGCCTGGGAAGGCCACGTTATGAGAAGGACAGGCAGCAGATAGATAGAACAATGGACACCACGAGAAGGGAAGCGCTGACGGGGACGGCGAAGGGTTAGATGCAGCGACGAAATAAAGAAATTCGGAGGCATAAAATCACGCCATATTCACGAAGTGAATGATGATTGAGGAGCTGGCTCGGAGATAATCGGGTAAACCGTGAATACTCTGTACAATTCCTCTACTGTCATATAAAGGCGTCACACGTTGTTATAGTAGCGATTGTGGTCAGGTTGTTGTCGAACCACAAGCGGTCGCAGACCTTGCAGCTGTGGCCGAACGTGTGGCCGAGGAAATCGCGCTTGAAGCGCGCGTCGGCGCCACCAACTTCAGGTAGCGACCGCTTTTGGTGCTTGGCCGCTGCGTCCCGCGCCCGCACCTCTTCAAGGTTCTCTTGCCGCCGCTTCCGCGCTGCTTCGGCTTCGCGGGCTTGTATCTCGGGGCCCGCACGACGCTCACGTCTCTCTGCGGCTTCGCGAGCTCTCACCCCAGGGTCTTGGCGGAGAAACCGCGGTGCTGCTGCCTTGCGAGCCCTCCGCTCCGCCGCCTTGACTTCGTTCATAATATTAGTATCGAACTGCACTGCCGGAGTGGAGCGAGTGCCGCATGCTACAGTTGGCTATGCTATATGTGGTTTTGTCAGCGTTATTATCATCATCAAGGCTCCCGAAGAACAAGAGGAAGACCTTCTTTCGCGCTAGGGTGCGCATGCTAGAGCTGGCTATGCTATATGTGGTTTTGCCTGCGTTAATATCATCATAGAGGCGCTCGAAGAAAATAAGGAAGAAGACTTCTTTTTCGCGCGAGCTGCGCCTGTAGCGGTCGCCTCTGGAACTAAGGTTACGCTCACGGCGCGGGACTTTGCCCCAGCTTAAGAACCTGGCGAGCCAGCTCCTAAAATGAAATCATATCACGCAGGACAGGATGGTTAGGAGAAAATTGGGAGAGCCCTTCCTCCCGAAGTGCACAAAACAGGCTGCTGATGATGATGGTGGTGAAACAACTGTTCGGCCCACTTCTTAGTGACGTACAAACGGTGCACCGCCGCTCGAGACAGAAGAAGAAGTGTATCTCGCAGCGCATCGATTGTCTTCTGTTGCAGAGCTTCGTCGCCGTTGTTAGGTGCGCAAACAACGCAAGCCACCATAATGCGTCGGAGCGAATCCAGAAGACCCGACAGGAGTTCGTCCAGCTCAGAGGGAGGACGTCCTCTTCGGAAGTTAAAGCGCTGGTGCGACGCCGCCAACGAATCTGCCAACTCGGCCGTTCCAGCCCCACCTCTGGAGAGCAAGGTTGGAACCAACAAGTCCAGTGGATTGGGACGTGGATCAAGCAACCGCCGGCCGAGCAGTACGGGGTCGTTCTGCTCAGTGCGATCTAGAATAGCGCCAGCAGCGCAAGATTCGGAGCACTCGGCACTCATAGCTGCCGCTGCCTCCGAACTCGAGGTCGACGCCCGCAGAAGCCAGAAGAAGCGGCGACCACACGAGGTCCCGGCGAGCCCTACCGAGGAGCCACCGGAAGACTTAATAACTAGGGCCGGGGTGAGTGCATCTACCAACTTACCGGTAGCCGCCCCGGTGGGCTTTGCAGCTACGGCATGGTGCTGCTGGGCATGAGGGCGCGTGCAGAATCCCGACTACGGCAGTCGTATTTTGATGGCGGTGTAATGTATAAACACCCGCGCACTTAGATTTGGGTGGACGTTAAAGAGACAACAAAGCATCACGCTAAAAAACTTCACTAATATTCCAAGCTCAGTTGGCGTGAATTTTGTCCTGATAGGAACCATTACTAAAAATAATTTTAAAAAACATACTAAGTTACGGGAAGATAGCCCACGACCTGAACGTGCGTGATGTCGCGGATTTTCAAGTCTAAGAAATATCGCGACGCTAGCGGACGCAAGTGTAAATGTATGATTTCACGAGGAGTTGGTGCGTGAACTCTAAGGGCAATTTACTACTTGCATTTTTCTTTTCGTGCGTTTTCTAGCTTACGAAGGATCTTTTCGTGGCATAACTACGTTTTTTGCAGCTTTTTTTACTATGGAGAACAATTTACCAAGGCTTGTTGAATAGCTTTAGGTTTATAGTCCCCATATAGAAGTCCAGGTGGTGAATATTATTGCGGATCCCCTGCTAAGGTGTGAGAGGCTGAGCGAGCCAGCGCGCAGACGACAGAACGCATTGATTGCTGACAACGAAAGAACGTTTATTCAGTCAGTAGAGGGCGAGGAGGGGGAATGGCGCTAGTGGCGCTAGCGAGGTCGGTGACGCACGCAGCGACGCCACAGGCCACAGTGCCCTTCATAATCATACGTTGGTTCGGGCACGTACAGCATTGTTTATTGTATATATCGTTATGTTGTAACCATAATTATTTTCACTACAATCATCTCCAGGCGAGTTCTCGTGCATGTCATACGTTGTATCACAATACGTCGCGCGAGCCACGTTAAACGCTTGCGTTTTGTGACGTGGACTATCTAGGCGGCTCGTTTCGGCGCTTGTCCATGTCGCGTGCAGAATCGTTCGTATGAGTTTGGAGTTTCAGCTTCAGACCAGCGATTCCTCTTGGCGCTCTTAAGCCTGACACGAGGCGTCAACCAGCAGCGAGAGCGTTTTGATATTTGTGTGCCAGATGGGTTCACAGCATTTAAGTTATTGAGACGCTGAGAGTACAGAAAGTTTGAAAAACCTTAAATCGACTGCACCATGCTCACAAAACCGTTCGCCGCACGCTTCCTTTGGTGGTGCTAACTAGGTTTGCCCGTTGAACTCTAAATTTTACAAAGCACTTTTTTTCGTCCGATTTATGACTTGTTGACAGGTATGCCACTCTGCTGCGTGGAAAATATTCATGATTATGAAACGGCGCAACGAAAGGACACGTAACACAGACGAAGAAGATGACACCAAGATAAGCGTCGGACTTCCAACTAATCTTTATTCACTTCGACATACACTTTTTATAACCGCGCGTGGTCACATACAGCAAGAACAACAGGAAGAAAACAAAATATATCAAATATGCCTATTCAAATACAAGATTGTTTTTGTTCTGCAGCGCGACAAATGGAACGCCGATAAATGAATTCTTGTTATTATGTATGTGCAAAGATCAGTGAGAGTCCGGCGCTTGTCTTCGTGTCATCTCCTTCGTCCTTGTTGCGTGTCCTTTCGTTGCGCCGTTTCATAATCATAGTCCCTTACCAACTCACCCAACTATCTATTGGAATATAATAATTCGAAGTGCACTTCTACAGAGTAAGGTAATCGTTCTGGATAGCTTATGCGTTTTTCACCATAAATGATCACTCCATTTTTGCATCTGTCACTCGTCGCGGTATTCCTGCCACTGAGATGGCGGCATCTGCAAGGAAGCAAGAACAGAAAGGGTCTACGTGTTGAAGATTTTAGCGGCAGTCGGCTAGCCGCGAAAGCGCCGTTCCCACTGCATCACCGCCCTCTTGCATTTGTGAACATGAGTTAATGTGTGGATCACTGCAAAGCGCTAGCTTAACCGATCGAGTAGTCACTTGTGTCTAAGGAAACAGCAAGCGAAGCCAGTAAGAAACCTCAAGCAGGTCTGTAGCATGACGCCTAAACTTGCTACTGAGGTGAGACAGCAGCCAATATGAAAGTTTAGAACACGATTTTCGATTCGATGAGAAAGCAAGTCGGTCAGAGAGGCACACTGGGCTGTTCGGCGTGAAGCCAGAGTCGGCATAGCATTTCGTTCGACGATGTGGTTAGCACTGCATTCCATAACGGAAGTCTACAGGTTACTATAATTAGTTCCCGTTGTAGAAATGCTACCGGAGCTCTGCTTTTTTAGCAAATGCACGCTGACGCATCTAACAATACCGATACTTAGATTGAGACGTGATAAATAGCGATCCCCTACTGAACCCCGTAACCTTGAAGCATGCAGTGCCACTTCCAAAAGGATGGGCTTATCCAGCCGACGTCAAGTGCTCCATAAACATCCAGTCGCTTTACTTTGGTTTTCAAGCGCAAACAAATGAAAATACCAGGTTAACTATGCACTCCTTGAGTTGTGAATGCGAAATAAGTAATTACCATTTGAAGACCCCAACAATCAAGTTGTAGCGGTGATCTTCAGTACCAAAGCCACATGCCACAAACGTCATGAGCGATAAGAGGCCGAGGAAGTTTATGGCAGCCGTCACCGATGCCCGCAGGTGCGTGCAGCAGCAAAGCCAGGCTAGCTTAAGAGAAATGGCGATACGGGCCCCGGGAAAAGCCTGGTGTATTGCAGACGTAATCGTCGATTCCGCACATCGTACTACATTGATCAAAATCTCCGTTGCCAAGCTAGGTGCGACGTAAGTGGTGAGGTGGAAATTTTAGTTCTAACATGATGTAACAAAGCAGGATGCACAGGCCAGGTACCTATCGGAGGCGCTGGTTTAGCCCGGTGGGTAAGACACTCCGCTTCTGCGCCTGGAGCCGTAGGTTCAGGATTCGCAACTATCAACGCTGCTGCTTTCGAATTTGTTCTCTTTCTTCAGAACAGCAATTACCAAGGCGAATTTAGATCGCAAGCGACAGCTTACGCGGACCAGAAGCGCGCGGATAACAGCTTTTCGACAGCGAGGGCCTGGCTATTTACCCGCAGAGCTTCTTGTGCGCCAGCATGTGTTCCCTTTCCCCTGCTCAGTTCGTAGAGAAGCGCACGTGACGCGGCGTCCCATGCAATGGGAATTCAGGTGCCGTTTTGCAGAGACTGACGCCGGCTTTGGCGCTTGCCTAGTCAAAGCATTTCTTCTATTTTCGTATCATGAACCGACGAGCAATACGACTTTACCAAGTATATTTAGTAGTCCTCATTTCCCAATTTCTATTCCCCTATTTCTATTCTATTTCCCCTCCCGCTCACAATATCCATTTCTGCAGCTGCCAGTGACCGGTACGCTCTTACCACATGACCCCGGACGAGCCAGCGGAGCGCCCTCTACCTCCAGCGGAACCGCTGAGAGCTCTCAGGCTGTCACAAGAGGTAAACAGCCGGCAGACGGAATGGTCTCTGTGCAAGTCGAAGGTGCACGTCGCCTTCCATCAGCGGAGTTGCCATGGAAGCGCCGCCTGCGAACACCTGATGCCGCGGCTCGCAACCGCAACTGTGAGTGAAGCACGCAGTAACCGCCTAAAAAACGTAACACGTTGTCACTGCGATTCGCACGTGCCTCTGGCGCATTGACACACTCGGCGATACTAATAATATTAGGAAAATATTGTCACGTGGTCGTGACGTCGACGAAGGCAGCAGTCAGCGCGTCCGAGATGAAACTCTTTATTTGGCCGAACTTGTGGCCGGGAAACTGAAAGTCAAACTACAGCAATGCATTGATACACAGCGTACACTGATAGCGGAGAACAGAGCGTCGACCGTCGAAAAACTGACAAGCGGTGAAGCGCGTCGGCATTTATACATGTGCCATCGAATATTCCAGCGTTATCGCTAGTTGTCGCGCAAGTTCTAGAATAAGCTCGAGTGTTCGCGTCTTGCGCGCAATCTTAGCAAAACGATCTACAATTGTAGTGAAGCTTCTCGAACAATGAGGCGCGGTTTGCGCTGAGCGTTGCTGACAGTCTTTGTGGGCGAAAACCGAATGCAGCTAAAGTGACAATACGAAACGCACGTGGTAATGCCCCCATCTGAAAAGTCATCCTCCCGATGCTTAAAACAGAGCAAAGGGGGGGGGGGGGTGCCAATGCATGCAACAACATAAATAACAATAATAAAGCAAAGCAAGAAAGTACAATAAACAATAAGCACAAGCAAGCTAGTAGAATAAACAATAAGCACAAGCAAGAAAGTACAATAATAAAGGAAATGCACAGTCCTCAGATTCACTATCGCGCGTAATATGGCTTGAGGCGCACGACCTGGACGATTTCAGGTCGCTCACGGCGCCGCTCAGAGTTAGTAATGCGGTCAGGGACAACGTCGTAGTCGAGTACACCGAGGCGTCGAAGTACCCTGTACGGTCCGAAGTATCGTCGCAGAAGCTTCTCACTAAGTGCCCGTCGGCATATTGGCGTCCATACCCATACACGGTCACCGGGTTGATATAGTTTTGTGGGCGAAAACCGAATACAGCTAAAGTGATAATACGAAACGCACGTGGCAATATGGCTTAACTGGTGGCGGTCCAGTTTTAAACTTCCTCAGTGCTTTCACAAACGCCGTTGTTGTTACATTTCAACGAGATTTCAGCTAGCGCTGCTGTTTGTCAAATCTGACGCACTTGGTGTCGTACCAGATGCGACTTAATACAGGCACGCTAGTTTAGCCGGGTGCGAGAGACACATAGTCATTAATGCCACCAAACGGCACTACACGAACGGCCGTGCGTTCCATTCCTGGCCGCATCCGGGAATTCTAAATGTATGACTTGTTGAAATAATGTCTGGCACTAACACAGTTGGAGAGTTGAGAACATCACAAAATTTTCCCAAAATATAACATTTTTGTCAGGTGTGCCATCCGTAAACATTGAAGTCAAATTACCGAGCTCTAATATGTAATATGCCACACTTATATATATATATATATATATATATATATATATATATATATATATATATATATATATATATATATATATATATACGAGGGCTGTGCCAAAAGTAAGGTTCCCACAGAGCTACAACCTCGAGGGAAGGCGCTAGGCTAAATCTGACAACAGTGCCGTGCGCGGTGGTTCCCACTCTCTCTAACCCGCCCGTCCGCGTTTCGATACGTCGCTCAGTGCTCGCTTGGCAGCCGTCAGAGATGGAAGTGTTCATCGCCGCACCCGCCAAGTGCGAGGTTCAAGCACTAATCAGTTTTCTCCACGCAAGGAAGTTACCGCCCGTGGAGATTCATCGACAACTGACTGAGGTTTATGGTGAAGTCCATTCACCATAATCGTCCTAGAGAAACTAGCTAGTAAGGTGTGTATACGAGGTAACAGATGAAATTGATGATGATGATGATGATGATATGTGGTGTTTAATGGCGCAAGGGCCAATTGATGGCCAAAGAGCGCCAGTTCATGAGACAAAGGATATGAACAATGGTTGCGGTAAGTAGCTGTATAGGGGCCTTAAAATTCCTCGCGCTAAAGGCGGGTAAAACATATATATATATATTAAAATCATGAGGGTGACGTGAAATATGTGTAGTGGAATGAATGACAAGTGGTCGCAAGAATAAAACTATGAAGATATGACATTAGCACGAATGCCTCGTCAATGCCCTTGAGTCCAAGGGCCGCGAGGCAAGTGCTGTCTTTAACGTATTCACCGCAGCAGCGACCTCTGTTTAGAGGCCGTGCTACGGATCACCTTGATATATGACATGAAAACTGGGTACATCGTTTAAAAAAGCAGACAGTGACTGATATGTAAAAAGCGGGTCCCTACCGATGAACATTGAAGGGTGAAGTGGAAATTGCTGTCGGTAGGGCAATGAGAAGTGCTTTTTTCTGATAGCATCGAGTTCCTTGCACTGGATGAGGACGTGAAGGACCGTGAGTGGCTGACCACATCTATCACACAAAGGTGGCTCGCCACCGGACAGAAGGTGTGTGTGTGTACTGTATGTGTGACCGATCCTAAGTCTGCAGAGTGTAACTTCTGTGTGGCGTGATTTTGATACTGGCGGCCAATTACCCAGATGCGGTTGGACAACGTGTAGCTTATTTCGTGTATGCATATCCCATGTGGTTTGCCAAAAGACTCTGAGCTTTCTTTTCAGGACGTGTTTTAGGTCTAGTGGGGGAATAGCTAAGGATGTATTGTGACTGTTTTCGTGGGCGGATGCTGCTAGCTGGTCCGCCAACACGTTGCCTTGTATCTCGCGGTGCCCTGGCACCCAGCACACTACGACATGTTGTTCGAGTGCGTAGATCGTGCTTAAAAGAGAATACAGCGAGACAAAGACGGGGTTTTTGTGTCTTTTCAGACTTTTTAAAGCTTTTACCACGCTTAGAGAATCTGTGTAAATCACTGCCTTTTGTAGTTTTAATTGTTGGATGTGTTTAACGGCCGCAAGTATCGCGTAAGCTTCTGCTGTGAAGATACTTGATTCTGGGTGTAGAATACCGGAATCTGTAAAGGATGGCCCAACGGCTGCGTAAGACACAGAAGTATTGGACTTTGAGGCGTCCGTAAAGAATTCTGCACAAGTGTATTTGTGTTGTAGTTCAAGGAAGTATGTACGGATATGTGCAATAGGCGCGTGTTTCGTTACTTCCATGAAAGAAAGGTCGCAGTCTATAAGGTGCCACCGCCACGGCGGTAGTTGTGCAGCGGGAGCCAATAGACAGTGTTCGAAAAGTGGCACACCCGTTTCCTCAGCCAAGCCCCTCACACGAAGTGAGTAGGGCTGTCGCACCGAAGGACGGTGGTCGAAAAGGGCAGAACTAGATAAATCATTTATTGTGGGGTGTGAGGGGTGTTCTTTGTCTGCGTTCACTTTGAGATAGTATACAAACGACATGTAGGATCGCTGCAGGTGGAGCGACCACTCGTTCGATTCGACGTAGAGGCTTTCCACGGGGCTGGTGCGAAAAGCACCCGTAGAAAGACGAATGCCCAAGTGGTGGACAGGGTCAAGCATCTTCAAGGCGCTTGGTGTCGCAGACTGATATATTATCGCCCCATAATCTAGGCGCGTGCGTACAAGGCTTTTATAAAGGTTCATCAGGCACTTCCTGTCACTACCCCACGTGGTGCGTGACAACACTTTTAGAATATTCATGGTTTTAATGCACTTGTTTTTTATGTACTTAATGTGCGGTATGAACGTAAGTTTTGTGTCTAGAATTAGCCCTAGGAACTTGTGCTCTGTTTTTACCAACAGACGCTGACCATGTAGGTCAATGTCTGGATCGGGATGAAAGCCTCTTTTTCTGGAGAATAGGACGCAAGTGCTTTTTTGTGCATTCAGCGTAAACCCATTCTCGTCTGCCCATTTAGAGACCTTGTTCAAGCCCAGCTGGACCTGCCGCTCACACATTGAAAGGTTGCACGACTTATAACCGATCTGCACGTCGTCCACATATGTGCAATAAAACATGTTCCGTGGAATGTACAGACGTAGCGAATTCATTTTTATAATAAAAAGTGTGCAACTCAGGACACCACCTTGCGGCACTCCAGTTTCCTGGACAAATATTCTGGACAAGACGTTACCCACTCGAACACGGAATGTGCGATTGGACAAATAGCTTTCGATTATGGTCAGCATCTTTCCTCGGACACCTAAGTGTGAGAGGTCTCGCAGTATGCCAAAGCGCCATGTGGTGTCGTAAGCCTTTTCCATATCGAGGAACACCGAAAGAAAGAATTGCTTGTGGACAAAAGCGTCGCGAATTTGTGCCTCGATACGGATAAGGTGGTCAGAGGTAGATCTACCCTCTCGAAAACCGCACTGGTATGGGTCGAGTGATTTGTTTTCTTCGAGGAAATGTATAAGTCGGCGGTTTATCATCTTTTCAAAAAGTTTACACAGGCAGCTTGTTAGTGCAATGGGCCTGTAGCTCGTAACGGAGGATGGGTCCTTGCCCTGTTTTAAAATCGGAATAATAATGGCTTCCTTCCAGGCCGAGGGGATCTCGCCGGAAGACCAAACAGCATTATACAGTGAGAGGAGGGCTTTTTGAGTTTCAGATGGCAGGTGTTTCAACATTTCATATACAACACGGTCGGAGCCTGGGGCGGAATTATTGCAGCAGTTAAGCGTTGCTTGTAGCTCAGCAATGCAGAAAGGTTCATTGTATGCTTCGTGTTTTGTGGACTTGCGCTCTAATTTCTGTTTTTCTATTCTTGTTTTGTATCTTTGGAAAGCTTCACTATAGTGCGACGAGCTCGACACCTGTTCGAAGTGTACACCTAGGAAGTTCGCCTGGTCTTCCAAGCTGTCGCCTTGTGTGTTTACTAGAGGAAGTGAATGTGCTTGTCGGCCTGCTACCCTGCTAACCATGTTCCAGACTTTGGCCTCCTGTGTATATGAATTAATGCCCGATAAAAACTTCTGCCAACTTTCCCTTCTGGCCTGTCGGCGCGTTCTCCTACCTTGGGACTTTATGTTCTTGAAACTGTCAAGATTCTCGGCTGTCGGAGAGTCCCTAAGCAACCTCCATGCTTTGTTTTGTTTTTTCCGTGCATTTCGACACTCAGTGTTCCACCACGGGACACGTCGTTTCCCGGGCAGTCCACTTGTTTGTGGGATGCACTTAGTTGCAGCATCCGTGAGAAAAGCTGTAAAGTACTCTACGGCTGCATCTATGCTTAAACCACACATATCAGTCCAATTTAAGCGAGTAACTTTACGAAACTCTTCCCAATCGGCTTTGTCAATATGCCATTTGGGAACCTGTGGGGGACAATCATACATTATTGGTGAGCTCAGAACTATTGGAAAGTGGTCGCTTCCATAAGGATTATTACCGACTTTCCATTTGAATAGAGGTAGAAGTGATGGAGATGTAATGGTAAGATCTATGGACGAGTAGGTATTGTTGGCGAGGTTATAATATGTTGGCTCTTTCTGATTCAACAGACACGCACCGGACGTGAAGAGGAACTGTTCAATCAGACGACCTCGCGCATCGCAGCGAGAGTCACCCCATAGACTGCTATGTGCATTAAAGTCCCCAAGGACCAGGTAAGGTTCTGGGAGTTCATTTATTAAAGACTGAAATTCTTGTTTTTGTAGGTGGTATTGTGGCGGTATGTATAGAGAGCAAATGGTGATGAGTTTATCCAGAAGAACTGCTCGAACAGCCACTGCTTCCAGGGACGTCTGTAGTGATAGATGTGTACATGGTACTGATTGGTTGACTATAATGGCTACACCGCCGGATGATACCGTGGCATCATCTCGGTCCTTTCGAAAAATGAGGTAGTTTCGTAGAAAGTTTGTGTGTTGTGCTTTTAAATGTGTTTCTTGCACACACAGCACTTTTGGATTGAGTTCGTGAAGGAGTTCTTGAATGTCATCGAGGTTTCGAAGAAGGCCTCGGATGTTCCACTGTAATATTTGTGTGTACATATTAATCATACAACGGTGCTGTGTGCACAATAAGGAACTGTGGAGTGTTCAAGTGAAATACTGTTTCAGGAGGCAGGACGGTCGTCCGGCCCCGTAATTGGCTTTTTTGTTTTCTTGGCGCGGTCCAGAGAACTGCGCCGGTGTTTCGGCACCAGTGGTGCCGATACCGTGTCCATTGCCTCCTCGGAGGCACTGGATGCCCGCACGGTCGGGCTAGTGGCTCGAGTTTCGGGCCTCGCCTGGTGAGACGAGGCCTTGAGACCCGACGGCCCTGGAGTCGCCGGTCCCTGTTCGCGAGTTGGCGGTGTAGACTTAACTACTGCCGCCTTGGGGGCAGGTGCCACAGCCGACCGGTCGCTCTGCGCAGACCGAAGGAGTGGCGGCGGCCGATGCGACGCGGCCCCCCGGCGCGCCGCATCAGCGTAAGGTGTGGTGTGAAAAGGTGAGCACCTCTTACGTGCTTCACGGAAAGAAATGTTTTCTTTTACCTTGAGGGTGATTATGTCTTTCTCTCTTTTCCAGTTTGGACAGGATCGCGAGTAGGCTGCATGATCGCCGTCACAATTGACGCAGTGGGGTGTGCTTGTACAGTTTTCAGAGGGATGGCCTTGGCCTCCACATCTTGCGCAAGTTTCTTGACCACGGCAGCTCTGCGAACCATGGCCGAATCGCTGGCATTTGAAGCATCGCCTCGGATTTGGGATGTACGGGCGGACGGCTAGTTTTATGTATCCTGTTTCAATGGTTTGTGGTAGATCGCTGGATTCGAAGGTTAGTATGAGATGCTTCGTCGCTATTTCTTTGTTGTCGCGTCTGATTATGATTCGTTTCACATCGGTGACATTTTGGTCTTTCCACCCTTCTAGAAGTTCTTGTTCCGATAATTGAAGGAGATCTACTTCTGAGACGACTCCGCGTGTGGTATTCATTGATCGGTGAGGTGAAACAGATATTGGGATGTTGCCAAAGGTTGCTAGACCACCAAGTTTGTCGTAGTGGTGCTTTTCAGGGAGCTCAAGCAGAAGGTCACCGCTAGCCATCTTAGTTACCTTGTAGCCTGGCCCAAAGACTTCGGTCAGAGACTTTGCCACAACAAATGGGGAGATCGATCTAGCTTGTTTGTCTGTAGCTTCACTATGGATTACGTGGAATTTCGGATAGGAGGTTCTCGGTCGGTTGAAACTTGTTAGTTCTTCGGTGCGTACCCTCTTCTGAGGGAGACGATCAAGTAGGCGGGGAAATGAGGATGTTCCCATGATAGTTTTGTTTGTTTCGGCAGCAATGGCGGCCACCCACCATGGAGTCCAACTAGGGGACGCTGAAGCACTTAGATGTATAAGGCTACAGACGCCAGCCGTACAGTGCCGCTATAACCTAATATAACTACTCAAGCGAGAGTAACTACACAAGGTTAACCCTTGCCGCCAGGAAAAATCGGAAGTAACGAGAAGGGAGGAGTAGACAGGAAAGATTTAAAGTGAGAGAGAAAGACGAAGATGAGGGGAGAGAGACAGGAAAAGGCGACTGCCGATTTCCCCTGGGTGGGTCAGCCCAGGGGTGCCGTCTACGTGAAGCCGGGGCCAAAGGGGTGTGTTGCCTCTGCCGGGGGGCCTTAAAGGTCCAATCACCCGGCGTCGGCTCAACCTCCAGGATCCCCTTTTCCCCGGACACGGCAAAGCCACGCACGGCGAGGCGTGGGAGGGATCGAAACCCCCCGTTAGCTCGGGTCCGTGGTGTCGCTACACACCAAACGCCTGCTTGCGCAGACGCCCCTGCGGGGAACAGATGAAATTGGGAAGTTACAAAGAAGGTATTGTGGTGAATCGTAGCTTCGTCAGTAGTGAAATGACAGATCTACTTTCTGCGCCCATCTTCAACGTGATTCAGTTCAGCTTGGAGCGCTAGAATGTAGATATTGTTGTGAACCGGATGATAGGTGACATAGTCGTCAGCAAATTATCTGATGTTAGATGAAATATTCGTAGGTGGGCCGTTAATATCAAAAGGTTGCCTGACTAGACTGCACTTGTTCTACAGCCGACAGAATTTCACCATTATGTTGCGTATCGGCAGACCGAGTATTTGCGGGCCAGGGTTTTCTTCTACATCGCCAGCACGAAGCAAGAGCTATAGTATGACGTAAACAGTATTATGCACAATCACAAGACAGCAGCCAGGTTATGGCAGTACTAATCCCAAATGAGTGCGCTGTGCGAACAGGGATAGAACCTTTTTTTTTTACCTACACTAAAACCAGTCGAGGTCGTATAGCGCAACATCCATGCCCTCTGGAGATAGCAGTAAGATCGCCGAGATTTATAACGAACTTGCGTACAGCTCAGGAAGAGACGAGGGAAATTTGGTACAGCGCAGGTTTCATATAAACCTGCTACGTACGCAAGTTTATTATGGAATACCAACTAGCCCGTAGCGATACCTTGCTTGAGATTTAGAACCTCACGGAGTGACGTCATCGTAGACGCACTTGCGCGTGATTCTCTGAAGGCAGTCAGCTTCGGGCGGGGCAGATCAGATGGTTGCGTTGGACTGCACAAGCATCGGGAAGTAGGCATCGCAACGCCCCTTGCCGAGCACGGCGCTGCTGTTTCGAAGTGTGGTGCGTTGATCCGGGCGGGACGCAGCCGATGGCACCAAGGACCCTGACGCAGTACAAGGCATGGCAAGATGCTTCAGGAATAACCAGCAGAGACATATGCACAAACAGCAGTCGAGGTCGTTTAGCGCAGGCTACCAGCAGAGACATATGCACAAACAGCAGTCGAGGTCGTTTAGCGCAGGCTATCGTAGCAGTTGTGGCAACCCTTTTGCTCCGCTTTTACAGCGAAAGCTGTTCTGAGATTACAACAAGGGCCGTTTTTGGCGCCGTAGTTGTCCGCCGCCGCCGGTGTCCGTAACCATAAGAAAAAATATCCGGGGTGGAACGAGGTTCGAACCCGGTCCCTCTGCGTGGGGAGCCCAGTATTCTACCTCAGAGCGATGCCAGTGCTTGAAACTGTTGCAAAAAGACCCTATACAGGCTTCAAGCCGGGAAGGAACCACATTAACATATGCAGTGTAGTGTGGCAGAAGAGTAAAAGAACAACGAGGCGTCACACAATGCGAATTGCGCAACGAGTGGATTGTTGAATGCTTCCAACCCATTACAAAGGTCTTTGCATTATTCTTCATTGTCATCAGCCACAGCATGAGCAAAGGGCACCTAATGCCTTACGGGTGTTTAGCGGGTACCACGGTTCTCCGCAAAATTACGAAATATTGCATAGCGGCTGCTTCCTTACTTCACAAAAATTATGATGATTTATAACGTAGTGGGTTCCTCGCAAGTGCACTTCTACTGGTTGCCAAAGAAGCCCATAAGGCTCCCATGACCCATTTCCTCGGGGTCTCAATAACGTTAATTCCCTCTCTCTCTCTTTCTCACGTTATCGTATGTTATAAAGCGTGGTGGAAGAGTTAAATAACGACCGGGCGTCACACAATGCGAATTACGTAAATAGTGGGTCGTTTAAAGCTTCCGACCTATTACAAAAGGCTCAGCCATAATTCTTCATCGTCGTCAACCGTCGCATCAACAAAGTGCACATAATGCCTTACAGATGGTGCCTCGCTTCTTTGCAGAATGACGAACATTGTAATGGTGGGTGCTTCCCAACTTCAAAAAATTGATTTATGGCGTAGTGGGTACGTTGCTAGTGTACTGGTATTAGTAGCCACAAGAGTTTACAACAGGCTCTATAAATGCCGCTCTTCGAGCTTTCGCTGTGACTGTGCTGCGCTTTCCGCGCAGGCCTGGCGTTTTTTCTGTTGTTATAGTATTCTGCATTTCAATTAGACGTACCTTTTACTACATCTTTTTTCTGGCTTCGTCTGATTTCCGCAATACGTTTCGACAAGTAAACTAAAAGTTAAGCATTAGGGCTCGCCTTGCTCCCGTCTACTCCACATTTTCTTTATTTGTTTGTTTGATTATTGTTTTCTTATTTATTTATTAGCACACACCGCAGCGCTACTTAGGGCTGTAGCAGAAAGGAACGTTATATAGTGCTAGTAAGACACTAAACAACAAAATAGACGGGCCTACTAACACTGTTGAAACAAATAGACAGAGAAAAGAGCAATAATAAAAATTAACTAGTTCACGTGTCAGTAACGCATACTCTTCAAGCGCAACTAAAAATACTGTGAGACAACGTCCAGGCCGCAAGACTCTTCTTTATTGCCCTCGAGCCTGAGCCCCACTACTCAGACCCAAGCGGTGATGATGAGTATATACAGGTGAGAAGATGGCAAGTATGAAGAATGCTCACACTAATTTCCCCGTGCGCCGAAGCGGCCAGCCTGGCCGCGACTTAGACTGGGTAGAGACGTCGAACGAAGGGCTTCAGACGGGAAACGTGGACTATCTCCGAACCACGGCAGCGACGGTCGGAAGAAGCCTCAACTGGGGTGACACGATAGTTTACAGGGGATGTTTGTTCATTAATTATGTAGGGTCCAATGAATCGCGACTGGAACTTTTCACACAATCCGGGAACACGAGTAGGCGTCCAAAGGAGCACTTCGTCGCCAGGACGGAAAGAGACGTCACGATGGGAGCTGTCGTACCGCTGTTTGCGATCATGTTGACTGGCTTCTGTGCTGAGCCGAGCAAGTTGCCGACATTTTTGAAGCCTCGAAACGAACTGCTCGGTTAGGGTTGTAGAAATGCCACTTGGAGTGCGTAAGAATGAAGCGTCAATGGTGAATGTCGCCGAACGGCCATAAACGAGGTAGAACGGTGAATACCCAGTAGTGCGTTGGACGGCGGTATTGTGAGCAAACGTCACAAATGGCAATATCGTGTCCCAGTTGTCGTGAGCTGGGCTGATATACATGGATATCATATCAGTTAGCGTGCGGTGGAATCGCTCTGTGATGCCATTGGTTTGAGGGTGGTATGCTGATGTTGTCTTGTGAACTGTGCCACAAGTTTTAAGCATCTCTTGTATAACTGTGGATAGAAAACTCTTGCCGCGATCGCTTAATAGGACGCGGGGCGCACCATGACGCAAGACGATGGCTTCGAGAAAGAAGGTGGCCACGTCAGAGGCAGAACTAGAGCGCAGAGGAGCGGTCTCTGCGTACCGTGTGAGATGGTCAACCGCTGTCACGATCCAGCGATATCCTGCAGACGTTACAGGAAGAGGTCCGACTAGATCCATTCCAACAATGGCAAAAGGTTCCTCGGGACATGGGATTGGTTGTAGCAAGCCAGCAGGAGCGGAAGTCGGCCGCTTGCGCCGTTGACATAGGGTGCAAGAAGAGACGTACTTGGCAACAGAAGTGGAGAGGCCAGGCCAGAAGAAGCGGCTCCTAAGGCGGCTGTATGTTTTGCAGAATCCCAAGTGGCCAGCAGATGGGTCGTCGTGAAAGGCCTCAAGGACCTGCGCACGAAGCGAACGTGGAAGAACGGGAACCCAACGGTGTCCATCATCATTGTAAACGTATCGGTGCAGCACGTTGTTTTCAAGCTTGAATTGGCTGAGTTGTCGGCGCAACCTGGCATTAGGTGGTGGAGACTTTCCGCAGAGGCGTTGAACAATGCGAAGGCAGTATGGATCTTGCTGTTGACAGGAGGCCAACTGAGCGTAGCGATTGGAAGACAGAGTGCCAGCAGCCGCTAGTGCCGACAACGTAAGCGGATGCGTAGCCTCATCATCATGGGACGAGCAGTGAAGAGGCATGCACAGAGAAGATGGTAATGGGAGGGGGCAACGAGAGAGGGCGTCGGCATCTTGGTGTTTTTTCCCAGATTTATAAAGAACGTCAAATGTGTACTCTTGAAGCCGGAGCACCCAGCGGCCGAGGCGCCCGGACAAATTCTTTAGCGATGACAACCAGCATAAAGCGTGGTGGTCTGTAATTACGGTAAAATGGCGTCCGTAAAGGTATGGGCGGAATTTTTGTACGGCCCAAATTACAGCCAAGCATTCCTGTTCCGTGATCGAGTAGTTTTGTTCAGCAGTCGTGAGTGCGCGGCTGGCGTAGGCGACAACTCGCTCTCGACCTGCTTCATCACGCTGTAGGAGGACGGCACCGATGCCATGGCCGCTAGCGTCGGTGTGGAGACAAGTAAGGGCATGCTCATCGAAGTGACAGAGGACGGGGTCAGATGTCAGCGCCGCCTTGAGCGTGTCGAAAGCGATGTCGCAATCGTTCGTCCAAGTGAAGGCTGTGCCCGACGTCAGTAGCTTGTGCAGTGGCGACGCGATGGACGCAAAGTCGCGGATAAAGCGGCGAAAATAAGACGCTAGGCCCAGAAAACTGCGTAATTGCTTGTGATTTTCGGGGCGAGGAAAACGTGTCACAGCAGTCACTTTGTCAGGATCCGGTCGAACGCCATCTTTACTAACAAGGTGGCCCAACACTATGATGTTCTTTCTGGCGAAATGACATTTTTTAGTATTAAGTTGAAGCCCAGCGTTAGAAATGCACGTCAAAACTTCGTCCAGCCGCTCAAGATGCTGACGGAAAGTGGAAGAAAAAATTACAATGTCATCCAGATAACATAAGCAGGTTTTCCACTTAAGGCCACGAAGAACTGTGTCTATCATACGCTCAAACGTTGCCGGAGCGTTGCATAAACCGAAGGGCATTACATTAAACTCATAGAGGCCATCGGGCGTTGCAAAGGCCGTCTTGTCCTTGTCCGCTTCGTGCATAGGTATTTGCCAGTACCCTGACCGGAGATCGAGACTTGAGAAATATTCAGCGCCCTGGAGGGAGTCGAGGGCATCATCAATTCGCGGCATCGGATATACGTCTTTGCGCGTGATCTTATTAAGTGCCCGATAATCGACACAAAATCGTACCGAGCCGTCCTTCTTCCGGACCAGGACAACAGGCGACGACCAAGAACTGGACGATGGCCGAATGATGTCGCGTTTCAGCATGTCAGTGACGTTGTCCTCGATGATCTTGCGCTCTGCGGAAGACACGCGGTATGGTCGGCGGCGTACGATCGAAGTGCCCTCGGTTTCGATGCGGTGCACTGCGACGGAAGTGCGCCCCAGAAACTTGGAGTGGACGTCGAAGGAAGCGCTGTGTTTTCGAAGCAGTGCGAAGAGATCTTCCTTCTGCGCCGCAGGGAGATCAGGATTGATGGTAGCAGTTAACGCTGTGGTCGTCGCATGGTCATCATTAGCAGCAGGCGAGAGGGGTGGATCTGCGTGAAGAGGCGTCAGGGCAAGAGGTTCAGTGTCAGCAAAGCAGGCCACAACGGTACCTTGGGACAGAAGAAATGGCCGAGATGTAGTGTTGCGTGCTGTGACCAACGCTCGGCTGTCATGAAACCTGACCAAGCTAGGCGCAATTACAATGCCACCAGATATCCAGCGATCGCATGGAGCGAGAAACACGTCACCATTAAGGATGGTATCAGACGTCAATGTCACAACATTCTCATTGCCAGGTGAAATGGAGCAATCGGCCGCCGTGACCAAACGCAGTTTTCGAGCATCGTCATCAGATGAAAATTCCGTGTCCGTCATGTGAACTACTCGCTGATGACAAGATATGACGGCCGACGCTGAAGAAAGAAAGTCCCATCCTAAGATAAGTTCGTGGGTACATGACGACAGCACGAGAAACTGAATGTGATGAAGTATGCCATCGATGAAAACTCGCGCTGTGCACACACCAACGGGCTGAACAAGAACTTCATTGGCACACCGAAGGGGAGGTCCAGTATACGGCGTTTTTACTTTTCGCAAGCGTGAACACAGTTCAATACTAATGACGGAAAGCGCTGCACCCGTGTCTACCAATGCCTGAGTCCATACACCTTCAACACATACCAACAGTACATTTGAGGGCCGCTGCGGAGGAGTTTCACATAGCCCGAATGATGCAGCTTTCCCTCCCGAAGCTGCACTATTTAGTTTTCCGGGCGATGGCCCGGGGACGAATTAGCTGGTCGAAGGGGAGAAGACGAGCGGCGCATCGGTGACGGAGAGCGGCGACGGGGGAAACGAGAAGCACTGGCACCGTCGAGGCTCTGCGGAGATGGTGAGCGACGTTCATAACTTTGGTAGGAGCGACCATGTTGCGGTACCGCAGCACGGAACTCGTCTCTTTCATAGGAGACGTAGCCCCGTCTTTCGTCCTGTTGACGGCGTCGGCAAAACCTGGAAATATGGCCACGGACTCCACAATAATAGCAAACTGGCCGAGGAGGGCGCCAGGCGTTGGCAGGCGGAAGCGACGTTCGTGGTGACAGAACATTCACCGAACCGTGCATTGTGGTCGCGTGGGGTTGTGTCTGTTGAGGAGGTGCGAAAGCTGCAACCTGGGCGTAAGTTGGCGTAGGTAGAGGGTCATGCCTGGGAACTTCCGCACACGTCATGGCAACAAGTTCTTCCCTGACGATGTTGCGGAGGCTGCTGCCAGAAGACGTCGTACGGAGCTCGAGTGGGCAAGACATAGCGTGTGCTTGAAGCTCCTCACGTATGATGGAACGAATCAACGCGCGTAGCTCGCTGTCGTTGGTTGCGCTCAGATGAGTTGTGTCAGGCTGCAGACGTAGTAGATGGAGTTCATCAAGGCGCTGACACGTGGCGACGACTTCTGAGACTGTAGTGGGGTTCTGCACCGCAAGGGCATTGAATGCCGCAGCCCCAATGCCTTTGAGCAGGTGGCGGACCCTGTCATTCTCCGTCATTGAGTTGTTCACGCGGCGACAAAGGGCGAGGACATCTTCTATGTAAGAAGTGTAGGACTCGCCGGTTTGCTGAACACGCTCGGCTAACTTCTTTTTGGCGATGTCTGAGCGGATTGAAGGGTTCGCGAAAATCTGCCGCAACTGGTGTTTAAATGAGGTCCAATCCACGAAGTCCAGCTCGTGGTTAAAAAACCAAGTCTTGGCTACACCCGTCAGGTAGAAGGCGACGCGAGTGAGTTTGGCAGAGTCGTCCCAGTGGTTGAGTGCACTCACGCGCTCATACTGCTCCAGCCAGTCTTCAACATCGTCCCCACGAAGGCCAGCGAACACCGGTGGATCCTTCTGGGGTGTGGTGACCAAACAAGAAGGAGTTCCCGTTGAGGCAGGCGTCGTAGATGCGCCAGGGTTGGAGCGCTCGTCTTGCGACATTGCTGAGGTCTGTTGGTGCAAACGGCGACCTGAACGGAGCTCCAGGGGTGTGTTGTAGCGGAAGTCGTAGGGGCAGTCGTAGAGCGAGAGGACTGAGGGACCGGACAGCACAATCCACCACTTGTGAGACAACGTCCAGGCCGCAAGACTCTTCTTTATTGCCCTCGAGCCTGAGCCCCACTACTCAGACCCAAGCGGTGATGATGAGTATATACAGGTGAGAAGATGGCAAGTATGAAGAATGCTCACAATACTTAATACTAAAGGGCGAGCCTTACCGGGCACAAGATTTCGCAGGTATACTCTGCGTGGCAAAAAAACCTGTTTAAATTTATAAGTATGAGCATAAACGGGAGCAACTTAAGCTTTAAATCAGAAAGGCCGGAGGACTTCATTGCATGTGAATATCTTAAAGCTTCTATTTGATATCGCGAGAGTAGTGATTGATTATTCAGTGATTGTAGGGCTAGTGTCGGTGAGAAACTGCAGCTGTAGTTATGGAAATTGAAGCGAATAGATTTTCGTTGAATGTTATCGAGCGGACTTATTTCAGCGTTTGTAGGCAGCCGAACCACGGATGCTTATTCAGGAATACGGCGAACGAGTGTTTTATGTACAAGCCCTTCAGTATCGCGAGGGGTCTTAGGCAAGGTCTTTTGATAAGGTCTCGCACCACGCGCTGCTACATATACTTGAATCTGCGCGTTTTCGTACTGCCATTCGCGATGCACTTCCTGCAGCAGACGGTGAGCTTTAAGGTAACTGTTTCAGCTTGAAATTTCTCTGTTCCCCATACTTAATAATTGCTGCTTAGTGTAACCTCATGAATCGATGACTCGTCTACTGCAGTTCGACCTCGCTCAATCGCCAAATCAATCCCGCCCAAGTGGACGTCAATTCGAGGGGGGGGGGGACTTAAAACAAAAAACAGCCGTATTGAAAATCAGTTCTGCGGAATCCCGCAAGGTGGCGGAAGGGTTAAGAAAGGGAAGATAGACAACCACCTATTTGTAGCACGAAGCCACAAGGAAATCCATACGGATTTCTCAGAAACAAAGCCTCATGGCTGCGATACAGCCGTGAAGAATGCGATACAGCTGTGTATCACATTCTTCTATGAACTAAAACCCCGCGGTGAAAAACGAGTGCATAGCCCTTCACTTGACGAAATTGTCCTTTTCGCGCTTCAACGCAGAGAAACGCTTTGCTGCTCGAAGCAGCCACTGGAAATTATCTTCCGACTCGCGGCACTTAAAGGCAAACCTGCTAGGGGAACTCCACCCAAACTGCTGACATTAGGAACCATTAGACGCAGAGCCAGTCGCGATACGTTTTTTTTTTTTCGTTCTTATACTGTAACAAATATTAACTCTTTGGTACAGCGAAGGACGAGGTCGAGGCGTTGGCTTCCCTGGGGGGCCCAGAGGAGCAATGGAACCCGAGCGAGGGAACCAATGACGGCCCGGATGCCCTGCTGCCGCCGCCACATGACAGTAGCCATTCGCACGATCCAAGTCGGCACCTGTCTTTCTTGTCGAAAGTCACCAGCAGGGCTTCAGTACAACCGGAAACCACCAGGAAATCAGTATGAAAAACTATTTGTGCCCTGACGCTTCCACGCGAATTATTTACAGGTGAACACGCCTTCCCGTTAGGGCGGACGTAAACCTTGGCACCCTGTAGGCACAGACCAGTATTCCCGTCGCCAAGGTTCTTAGACCTACACTGGAATGACAGCTATATCATGAAAGACGAGCAAGCACTTGTAGGTGATAAGAGACAGCCTCTGACTACATTTATCCACTCGAAGTGAAATTTGTCATCTGAAATAATGGTGTTCAATTTTAAACCCATTTGAAAAAGGGCAGAAGTTTGCTTTCCAATTTCCTCGTCAAGAGGTGTATTGATCCTAACCTCTATGTGCATATGGAACTGCACGTAACAAGCAGCCTGTTTTTGTCTGTCAAAGAAATAAGATTATTATTTGGAAAGATATACGGTGTCACTTTCCCTCCCAATGTCCATTTCGCATTGATTCTTAGGAATTTGAATGTTCCTAAATTACTAGGCATATCAAGAAGACCTATCAACTCTACAGAGCGCACACAGTGACGTAAAGAAAGACTTCAAAAAAGGCCTTATGGATGAAGAAAAAAAAAAAAAGAAATGGCGTGCGTTCTGCTGGCGTCTTTTAGTCCTTGCTAACGCATGGAAACACGCGACAGCAGTTTTATGAAAATGAGATTCTGCATAACTTGAAAGGAGTTTCTCCCCCAAAACTATAGTAAATAGATTCTGAAAACATTTTCGCACGATGTCTTCCAATGCGATGCGCAAGTACACTTTAAATTTTCTAATTATACATGAACAGAATATGCAATTAACGTTCACTAACTGAGCGTTGACAATTAAATATATTGCCAGTATGCACGACGCTACCACTAACAAATAAGCCGTTCGCTTATTAACATTACGATGCACTTTTTCGAATTAGCTTGGCCCACGTTAGCTGGGACACGATGCATATATATGCTGTAATCGATGCAGGCGCGCGCCTGTCCGTCGGACTGGCTCTACGGTGGGCTTGCCCTGCTGCTGTTGGCAACCGTGTTCGTGCTTACGAAGCTCTGGATGGCAATGCCGGATGTCGGGAACGCTCCTCCTGGCCTGTGCAAGTCGACCGACTGCGCCGACCACGCGGCCGCGCTCGGCGTAGGAAAGTACGACGTGGCAGGCCGAGGCACCAGGGACCCCTGTCAGGACTTCGGACAGTTTGTGTGCTCGGTGGCAGAGATACGGTACCCTTGGTCAAGGTTGCCGGTGATGACGCAAATGCTGGTCGACTATGTCGTACAGCTCGGTCGACAGCTGCCAACTGTGGCCGTGCTCGCCAAGGCCGGCTTGGCTATGCGAACCTGCCTGGACACTTCCACACGGAATGACGAGGACGTAGAACACCTCCTCGAGTTCATGCAGGGCCGCAGTTTCGACTGGCCAGCAGACGAGAGCGACCTCGTTGACCCGACAGACTATGCCAGGCCACTCAAGGTTATTATCAGCGCCAAAAACCGCGCCGCTATTGTATTGCGCTTCCATACAAGGCTTGCGCTTGCTTATGACATACAAGCAAACAAAACGGTCAATACCCTGATGCTCGAATTTTCTTAGGTTTCTCGTAAGATAACTGGCGTTTAACGGCTGCAATGAAAGCACTGTCTCTTCTCGCTAATTGTTTTCTTTCGCGACAGAACATTACAGTCATAAGAAATGAGAACAGCGTCCACCCTTCGTAACAAACATTTGCCTGATCACATCCTTCTAGACTCATAAAAAGATGCAAGAGTAGCTCTAGCCCATCATTAGGTGTGTGTGTCAGGCATCTGGAAAACATCATTTCGTGGCCCCAAAATCCTGGACGTATTGCACTCCTTACCACGTAGATCGTCCTACTGCCACATTATGTCAGAAGTGCTGAGGCCCTCATCTGTTCTCTTTAAGTTTATAACTGACCAAATAATTGTACATTCATACCGAAATCTCTTGGCTACCGCAGGCACTGGTCGAGTTGACTGTGAAGTGGGCGCTACCACTTTGGTTCGACATCGAACTCCGGCCGTCCAGCAGTGGACAAGGACGAACCATTGTGCAGACGTCGTCCACAAGGGCTCTCGTGTGGCGTGAGTTACACGCAGAAGCCGAGATGCTCGGTCTCATCACCATTTATGTGGAGACATTCTGTTCGGCGCTGATTTTAAGGCGACGCGCCGCTCCGTCTTTTGTGGCATTTGTCCGTCAAAACAGCTTGGACGTACAGAGCTTGATATTTCGCCACCTTAGTGACGCAGTTTCGGCCAGCATTCGTGATCCAAAGCTTATGCATCTCCGCACCCTTAGCACCAAAGAGCACCTGCCTCAACTGCAACCACAGGATTGGGCGCACGCACTCCAGTGGGCGTTTCACGCCGCGCCAGCCATAGCACCCGACGACGCCTTCCTCGCCACGAACATATACGTGATCAGGAGCATGAGGCGGATCTTCGAGAGTCTCACGGCGCGCGAAGTGCTATTCCACACGACGTTGTGGTTCCTGCAAGAGGTTGGACCCCTCGCGAGCAAGACGCTCTCATTATTTACCGCCCTCTCCGAGGCATCAAACATGCTTAACAGTATCTCATGTGGTCTTCACATCGAGGCCGTTTATCACGCCGCCCTGGTGATGAAGAGCAAGTTGGAGTTTTCGGCGCCACAAAGGTTAGCCGTGAGGGACCTGCTGCGCAGTGTGATTAAAACAGCGCTGGACAGAATACGCACCATGCCGGAAGCCAGCCACCAGACCCGAGGCACGTTAGAGGCCGCCTTCAAAAATACCAGCGCTACCGCGTGGCCGTGGGGCGAGCTGTCCGTGCTCAAGAGTCTGGAGCATTATTACGGTCCGACAAACACCGCTCCACGCTCTGCTTTCGACGAGTGGCTCTCGATCAGGTTGCATGTCCAGAACTTCGCAGGCGACCGCGACTTGGCTACCAAGGTGTTCAGGATCGAGTCGAGCCGCCTGGCCAACTACGACCTGATCGACAACGTGATCCTGATCTGCGCCGCCGCTCTGACGGCACCGTTCTACTACACAAGCGGCACGAGCGCCATGGTGTACGGCGGACTGGGATCAATACTCGGGGCGGAAATCGCGCACACGCTGCATTCCTTCCCGGCGCTTCTGAAGGAAGAAGCCCAAATTTTGCCATCCGGAGAGCGGCTGCTGGAAATTCTCTGGGGTATATCTCCCTGCAACGCCACGTACGGCCTTTTTCCCGCAGTTGCAGGCCTGCAGTTGGCGCACTCCGCGTACGTCCGGTTCCGGTATGCGGAAGACGACGTACCACTCGCGCTGCTCAAAAATTACACCGCCGAGCAGGTCTTTTTCATGACATTCTGCCTCACCCTCTGCGATTACGACTACAACAGAGGTTGGGCTTCACAAATCTGCAACCACGCTGTCAAGCATTTGCCCGCTTTCGCGCGGTCTTTCAACTGCCCTCCCGAATCTCTGATGAGTACGAAACCAGTGTGCCCAGAGAGTTAGCCAGGGCAGCCGCGAATAACTATTTCGATATCGTACCGAATATAATTGCACATTAACCCTCCTAATGTGGACGGCTATTGCGTTTTTAGGTGTCGCTCAAGAGCGTCGGTAGAATGCGCTTACCCTGTTGAGCGTGTGTCATTATACAGCATTCTCCATCAATTCTCTGTGTTTTCGTCCTGTTCAATCATATATCGTGTACTTCGCTAGCCTCTAGAGAAGACAGCAACGTACTATTTTATAAATTTTGTTTCTTTATATTACAGTTACTTCTTTACTTCAGAAAATTTCGCCGTTTGGACAAGAGCGTGCTTCATTATAATTGCATGAGCCATTTAACTATATGAATGTAGATGAGCAGCAGAACTGTGCGGCACACGGCACGTAGGCGACACAGAGTTTCCAAGATAGGTGCAGAGAGTACCTCTCTTGTGTATGCTTGTTTTTAAATCTTCCATTTACAGTAATGGAAGTGACTTTTCACTTTTTGGAGCAGATTTCAGAGCTGGAAGAGTACCGTTTTGGATCAGCGATAGGCGTTGTCAGAGCAGGAAAAATGCTCGTTTGAAGCGGCTATTGACGTTTTTGAAGCACATGGAAAAAAATACCAAACAAGTCCTGGAGTTCAAAGCATTGCTGAAACCTCTAATAGATGTTAATATTAGGAAACATATTTCCCAGACAATCAATTTAAATAGCAAGAAACGAGCCACTGAAAAGATGCTTGGTTATCGAATGCGCCATCGAATGAGCTATATATTTAAAATACCAGTACTTGCCGCAGAAATCGGATCAAATCAGTAAAGCTGAGTACCACATATAGAAGTAACCTCATTCACATGTAACTGTTGCCAAACAGCAGTTGATAATCGGTGTGAAGTGAAAGCAATCTCGGTCATTTTCCCATTTCACCAAAATAGCCTGCATGTCAATTTGAGAAAAAAAAGACAGCCAAATGAGCTATGTGATTGATATGCCAGTTCTTGTTGCATAACTGAGATCACAGCCAATAGAACTGCATAAGCTGCATACTATCAGCATACAAGGATGATTAGAACACATTGCTTTCGCCTTAAAGGCTTCCGAGTAGGTCACTAGGTGAATGTTCCTCGTCTTCATTTTCTCAGTGACGTTTCGGAGCAGGTTTGGAAGAGTTACTAACAGAAATCGCAGTTTTGAGCAGATGTAGCAGCGTTTCCGTTTTGGAGCCATTGGAGCAAGTCTTCCATCACTGAATAGAGCAGCATTCGCCTTTTAGCCGCGCCACATGCGTCTGGCTTGCCGCGTGCGCTTCACGTTTTGTGAAGGATCTTGAGAAGAACCATTCGGTATGTATGCTGCTTTGCTTTTGCCGCACACTCCATTGATGAGCATTTTAGTTGACCAGTGGTGAGAAGTAGGGTTTGCCGAAATTATGCGACACCAACGTTTTTGCACTCGGATATCTTCATTTTTATTGGACCAGTGGTGGACAGCGGGGAATAGTCAATTTCTTCGGGCCATACCTGATATTTGTGCGGCACCATCCCTGCTATCGTTTTTATGATTAGTACGAGAAGTTCTTGAATATGTTGGCGCAGTTACGATATATATTGTCACGGGGTCGTGACGTCGACGAAGGCCAGCAGTCGGCGTGAGGAAGATCAAACTCTTATTTGGCCGAACTTGTGGCCGGGAAACGGAAAGTCAAACTACAGCAATACACAGTGGTACGCTGATAGCGGCGAACAGAGCGTCGGCCATCGAAAAACTGATGATCGCTGGGACTAGCCGCCTTTTATACATCATGCATCGAACTTCCCAGCCTTATGACTGGTGGTCGTGCAAGTTCTCGAATAATCTATATCCGTGTCCTGCGCGACATGTTAACAAAATCATCTACTACAATCGCCAAGCTTCTCGAACACTGCGGCGCGGTCAGCGTCGAGCGTTGCTAACCGTCCTTGCGGGTCAAACCCAATACATGAAAATAAAACAAGGGGGGCGTGGCAATATTTCTTATTACTCTGAGGGCCGCAGTCGCTATTGAAGTCGTTATATTAACCACTCCTCTCTGTAACGCTGTTCAGCATTGAGAGCATAACCTTGATCTTACCAACTTCCCGAACCAATGTAGAAAATTTACATTCCCCGGCAAATACCCATAAGGTTCAGTGTTGTTGTCTTTTCGAATTAACGAACTAACTTGGCTACCAAACTTTTTCCCGAAGAGATACAGTACAAAAAGCCGCGATTTTGTGCCGATTTTCACACATTTCACACACAGTTTCGAGCATTAGCTGCAACGCCATCGCGTGAAAATATCCAGGCGCCCTAGGCACGGACCCAGCGTTATTTTGACGAAGCAGCGCGCTGCACCTATGCACGGGAACAACGGACTTAGAAGTCGACAGCCTTCCTTCTTACCGGATGGTGCTAGGGGCGTCGGTGGTGGCTTTCGTTACTTAATAGCTTAAGGCCAAAGCCCACATGCACGCATGTGCACGCGACAGCAATGGGCGATGCGCCGCAGATCGCCTGCGCGCAAGCGGTCGCTTGCATGGGCACACCGCATTTACCTCGCGTAAATGAGGTTCCTTCGGCACGCGATCTTCACGTTTGCTGGCATGACAGCATCTGCTCGTTGTCAACGTTATTTAAATTAAAATAAAATGTTTTGGAGCATAACGGTACAAAAATGCACCGAGGATTACGATGCTCCTTAAAGGCTGAGACACACGGTACGATTTTCCATCCGATGCGACGGCCAACGCGCCGGTGCGGAAGCCGGAATGGTGACGTTCCGTCGTATCGTATGACCGGCGTGCACCAAACCAGGCAGACATTTTCGTCACCGCTTCGTACAGTAGGACGGCCGCAGCCAATGACAGTTCGGGAGACGTGTGACGTCACCCCGCTGGTGGCGCCATCTTCCTGTCGGCGCTCCGATCCTAGGCGACTGACGAAGTCGATGGCGAGTCGAGTTTCGGAGCATTTGCCGACATCGATGATCGTGGCGGCGTGATAACAATCGAGTACAAATGGATTGTGACGCGAAATAATGCCTGATTGAATAAAGTGATGCTTGAAGTGTGCCATTTCTGCACGACAGTGGCCGTTTCCAAGCACCAAGGGAGATCGCGAGCAGCGATGCAAGGCCATTTTGCAGGTGGTAAACACAGCTGCAACAGTGGCCGTCTCGGAACGCCGGCTCGCTCGCTTCCAGCTTGGCCCACCCCCTCCCGAAATTTTTCCATTTTGCCTGCGCATATATACACGCACACATACAACGCACGCACGAACATACATTAAGTACGTCTGAACCCCCCCCCCCCACCTTCCCCGAAAAGAACTTTGGCTACGTCCCTGCGCGGAGGCGTAGTTTTATATTGATTATTTTCTTATAGCCTGAAGCATGCTGGGTAAAGTTGTTTGTTTTGTGTTACTTTGCGAGGGATACGAAGTCTCCGAGTGTGCACGCCGGGAGGTGCCGTATGTGGGCGAAGCCCCAGCGGCTGATTGTTCGTTCACCCCATGAGTGCTGAATCGTCGTACGCGCCATGCCGGGACATCCGACGCCGCACGCCGGATCGTACTCAAATCGTAATGCCTGTTTCGCCCTTAATGCGAATTCTGAACGCAGCTCTTTAGGTGTTTTGCGTTTGCGATAAGGTGAGCCAATGCGCATGCGTAAAGGCGACGCGGTGCGGCGCGAGTGGGAGTATAAAATGCTCGGTTTTACGTAAACGTAACGTGGTGAACCTGGCGTCGCCAACTTCCACCGCCGCCGGCTGACGTGAACGCTGTGCCGGAGTATAAAGGGCCTTAAAGAGTCCGCTAGAGCGTTCCACACACAGTCTCTCTTCGACCAATGCACGTCCTCTTCTCCCGAGCCTCGCATGTCAACCAACTTTCTCGTGCCCGTGCGCGAGAGGCATGCGTTGCGCTTTCACAAGAAGCGCGAGCAGGCACGACGTATAGCAGACCCTAACACAGCGTCTCGCTTACTTTCATGGTGCGAATCTCCTCAGAGCAGTCTCTTCTCGCTCTCTTTTGTCCCCCTTCGCTCTATCGGTTACGCCGACAACAGCGACGCCGCTCAACGCAGAAACATGCGTCTAAGATCTGCGCTCTTAAATGTGTTGTATTGTCTTGCAGTAATTTTTATGGGCACGCGCATAAATACTACGTTATTTTCTCGTGTGCACGTGACTCGGGCGTAGCGGAGGAGAGGAGGTCTTGGTTCCGCGGCACATTGAAAAAGCACTATCACTGAGCTGCTGTCTGCGTGGTGTTGCGCGTTGTGGCCGGCATGCTGTTTGTTTACTGCGTCGTAGATTAGAAAGACAAAAGAAGTCAGCTGCCCTGAAGCTCCGGATTATTCAAATTTGTTATTTAATTTGATTTTTATAGCGCAAAAGCAGCTAAGGCTATGCTGCGCTAGTCACAAGGTGTTAAGTAATGGACATTGAAATAATGCCGTTTTGAAGCTTACTTAAAAAGCCACATTCTTTTTTAATAAATTTAGCACAGAAGACAAGGGCACGACATGATAATCTCCAAGAAGCAAAGTAGGGTGGATCGACGTGTGATGTTTGTATAGCTGAAATGTTTTCGTCTCTGCGTATCATTATGGGGACATGTGATCAGGATGTGTATTACTGTTAATGGTTGTTGACATTTTTCACATGTTGGTGGTTCATCGTTTGTGATCAAAAAGTTGTGGGTCAGTTGTGTGCGCCCAATACGGAGTCGGGATAGTATAACGTCAACAAACCGTTCTTTGTGACGACAGGTCTTCCATTCTCCAAGCATAGGCTTTATTGCATGGACCTTATTGTTTGTACACGAGTTCCACTGCTGCTGCCATTTAGTTAACAGTGCTTCACGAATTTTTTAGATGCGAAGCATCTTATGGCGGAGTTCGAAACGGTGGTGTGCGGCGTGACCACCCTTACTGCGCATGCGCAAACCCTCCACACACTCACTCTCCCCTCCCCCCTTCACTTCCCTCTTCCCTCTCCCTCTGAAACGCGGGATCGACATGCCGAAACGCTGCTTCGCATCGCCTCATGGTTCCCTTTAGCGGGAGATGGTGTGATATTTTTCTTGCTGTCTTTCATGAGAATATTTATTTCTGTAAGTGCTTTGTGTGCTGCTAAAGAAGCGTATTGATCTGCCTTTTCGTTGCCAGGTATCCCAACATGGCATGGGACCCAGCAGAAACGAATAGAAACGGCCTGACTACTCTGAACGACCTTATTTAAAATGTCACCAACCAAGGGTTCACATTCAGATTTCATATCTATAGCTTTTAGCCACTTGACGAGTCCGTCTAAATTATCGCCTACTTATGCTCCCCAGTTGTAATATTTCGAACTGCTTCATACAAGGCATGAGCTTCAGCTGTGAAAACGGATATACACTGAGGAAGTCTGACACTGACAGCACGATCTCCTGTTACGATCCCAATGCCAACATGATTTTCCGTTTTCGAGCCGTCTGTGTAGTTTTCGGTGCAATCTCTATATTTATGCTGGAGTGCACGGAATTCTTGGATTATGTGTTCTGGTGGGGTGTCTTTTTCTTTAGGTGCGCTACGGAGAAGTCGCAAAGTAGTGTCAGGTCAAACCATAGGGGCAGTCTTGGTGTTTGTTTGCTACCTTGAGTGCCTCTTCAGATATGACATATGTGCGGTAGTATTCTTCGAACCGAAAAATAAGTTGCTTGATGAAGTGTGGCCTGTTTAGGTGGCGTAAGCGTGAGTCACATTTGGTGACAATGTCGTGGTTGTGGGATCTGAGAGGTGTAATCGCCGCTCTCGGAACACACGGAAGACAGCAGACGCGGTCGCTTCAACGAACACCTTCTCGTTTATTAAACATTTCTTTACATACGGCGAGCTCGCCGGCCGAATCCTATTACAAACTAGTGACACGCCAAAACTAATATAATGACAATGAATACCCGGATAACATAACACACACTCAAGACAACGTAAGACATCATCATAATCATCATCATCATCAGCCTGTCTACGCCCACTGCAGGGCAAAGGCCTCTCCCATGTTCCGCCAATCAACCCGGTCCTGTGCTTTCTGCTGCCACGTTATACCTACAAACTTCTTAATCTCATCTACCCACCTAATTTTCTGTCTCCCCCTAGCGCGTTTGCCATCTCTTGGAATCCAGCGAGCGACGCAGCGAGCGATGGAAAGGAAAATGATAGGTGTAACCTCAAAGGGGCCCTGCAACACCTTTCTTAGTTATATTGGAATAGTCTCATTATTGACGTATGACTCTTCACGAGTCATATGCCGCAAAAATTTTTCGAATCCGTCAAGTCTAAGTGGTGTTACCAAAGTATAGAGATCACGTTCCGCAGCTTTCTCCCCAACTCAACGCGCGAGCGCGCGGAGAGCTAGGCAGCGACTCGAGGGAGGGAGCGCAGACGAGCGAGGCTCCGCCCAAGAGCGCCGGCGGAAATTGTTTTCTTCATTTTTTTTCTCTCTGACGTCTGGGCGCAACCACGTGGTCTGTGCCGCCACTTCCGGTCGGCTTGCGTCGTTCTCGTCGAGCGAGCCGATGTGTATCGCGCGTGCTTGAAAACTGCGCGTCGGTTTGGTAATGTTGGGTGTGCACCTCGAACGCCGTAGTGTTTTCATCGCTCTGCCAACCATGGAAGCAAACATCTACGCGCTCGTTTGGAACGAATGACAGCTGAGATCGGTTTCGGCCCATACTCCGATACACCGCCTCGTAAGACGGCACTGGCAGACGACCCCGAAGCGCCGCCATTACCGGACGCCAGCATTGTTTATCGGAGACATGCTGCACGGCTGCCTCGGTCGGTCGTGAGAACGTGCCGACGATGCAGTTCCCAGCTGACGAGGCAACACTTCGAACGGCTGCCACTCTCAACGGCAACCGGCGATGGTAAAAAAGCACAGAAATATTCACGTTTCGGCACTGCGCATGGCGAAGACCAACGGAACCACGCAACTCCGAGCAGACGAGCTGTCGGTGAGACCGGAAGTGCTAATATTAATGTTTGTTCGGTGTTTTTAACGCGATAACAGAATATAAACATACATATTATCTACTTATTGAACTCAAAATTAACAACGAAAGTAATAATGAGGGTTTATCGTGATTATAACATCAGCCAATGGGGGAACTGCCGACAATCGCGTCATATTTTGCGGATAATACATCATTTGTCGAGAGAAGAGGGAGCGATTTTGAGCTGACTTTGAGACTTATTGTAAATTCAGGCCGTGCGCATCGCTATAATATTTGGCTCGCGTGTTCTCGGGAGCCTCGACTACCGATCGGCAGCGCTTTTTGAGCATGCTCGAAAAGTGTTGCAGGGCCCCTTTAAGAGACAGGAAGAGAGCAGAGTGGGTCAGGGAACAAACGGGGGTTAAGGATATCATAGTTGAAATCAAGAGGATGAAATGGAAGATGGGCCGGGCACGTAGCACGTCGGCAGGGTAACCGGTGGTCATTAAGGGTAACTGACGTAAGACATAAAATACACCATAACATAAGACAGCATAAGACAAGCAATAACCGCGAATGCGGCGTCGCGAGGACACACGACTCACCACGACACGGAGGGGGGGGGGAGCCCGAGGGAGACAAGCCGCGGTATCGTCCCCCACGCGACCCTTCGCGGGAGCCGTCCGTCCACGGAAGCCGCCAAATCCCAAGGGACTTTCTTTTTCCCGCCCGACGTCCGCGGCGGCCTCGCTCGCATCTCTCCGGTATTTGTTAGTTAGTTATATTGGGTTTAATGGCGCAAGAGCAACTCAGGCTAAGCTGCGCCAAACACAAGGTGTTCTATTATAACCAGTATCTCTAAAGTTTATCTAAAAAGCCGCTTGCTTTCAAGAAATTGATAGCGTTACATAGGGGAACAAGTGGATCCTCTCCTAAAATCAGATTCGGGTGCATAGGTATTTGACGCTTGTAAAACTCTCTGAAATGTTTTCGTCTTTCTGTTTCAGTGTGTGGGCACGTGATTAGAATATGTGCAACTGTTAATGGCTGTTGACATTTTCCACATTCCGGCATGTCTTCCCCTTTGAGCAAAAAGTTGTGAGTGAGGTGGGTGTGCCCAATGCGGAGTCGGCATAGGATAACCTCAATGAACCGTTCTTGGTGACGGCACGATTTCCATTCTCCCACCGTGGGCTTCACCAGATGCAGTTATTACTCGTGCAGGAGTCCCATTGTTGCTGCCATTTTGAAGATAATGCTACGCGAATGTTACGGAGGCTGTCATTAAGGGGAATATTATTCGCTTAAACCGATGTCTGTGCTGCTAGAGACGCACATTCGTCCGCCTTTTCGTTGCCTGGTATCCCTATGTGGCTTGGTACCCACAGAGAAACCAAACCAACAGAACCAACAGAAGGATTTCAAATCATGCTTTGTTTTCTTCCACGTACAGAATTACTTACTTGATGACGCGTGAAGTTCGATTATATATATATATTTTTATTTCAACTTTTTGTTCCATATTTCTTATTGTACCTGCATTTGTATTAAGTTGTATTAGCCTTACATTGTATCTTCATATGTATTGTAATTGTTATTATTTTGATGTTATTTTGTTTGATTTGTTTATAATCTGTTTTCATGTACCCCACTCCCCTCTGTAAAGCTTTTGCGATTGAGGGTAAAATAAATGAAATGAAATGAAATGAAATGAAACGAATAGTGACATCCTCGTTACTGGAGATAGTGTGTAGGATATCACCGAGTAAAGGTTCGCACTCCGATCTTAAATGTAGCGCCTTTACTGAACTTAATGAGTCCGTGTAAATGATTGCTTGTCGGTGTTTCTCGGTGATGATTTTTTGTACTGCTTCCCATAAGGCGTACATTCAGCGCTGAAAATGGACATGAACTCAGGTATTCTAACACTGACAGCGCTTTCTTTTGTCACAATCCCAATGCCTACATGGTGTTTTGTTTTCGAGCCGTCTGTGTATATTTCGGTATATCCTTTGTATTTGTCCTGAAGTGCACGGAATTCCTGGATTATGTATTCTCGCGCGGTGTTGTGTTTCTTTAGATTGGTCAGTGAAAAGTCACACAGCTGCGTCAGATCAGACCATGGCGGCAGTCTCGGCGGTTTCATGGCGACATTGAGTGCGTCCTCACAAATATCGTATGAGCGGCAATGCTCTTCAAAACGTAAAATCAGTGGTTTGATGAAGTGTGGCCTATTAGAGTAATGTAAGCGTGAGTGACATTGCGTGGTGATGTCGTGGCATATATGTTGAGACTGTGACCTGATCCTTAGAACATAAGAGAGGGTTAAAAGTGCGCGACGCTGGCATAGCGGAGGTTCATTGCACTCTATGTATAAACTCTGTATCGGGGATGTTCTATACGCGCCACTGGACAACCGGAGACCGAGATTGTGTACGGGGTCCAGACGCCCAATGTAGGATTTTCTGGCCGAGCCGTAAACAACACACCCATAATCTAAAATACTGCGGACAACAGAACGATAAACCTTCAGGAGGCATAATCTATCAGAGCCCCAATGCTTATGGGACAAAACCTTTAGTATGTTAAGCGCTTTATTTGCCTTTATTTTAAGTGCATTAATATGAGCAAGAAAATTCAGTTTACTGTCGAATGTCACACCTAAAAATTTTGTTCGTGTTTTATCAACATCGCCATGTTGTTTAATGTAAGAACTGGGTCTGGGAATAATCCTCTTTTTATGTAAACATCACAGCAACAGTCTTTTGTGTGGAAAAGCGGAAACCATTTCTGTCGGCCCAATGTGTTAGTTTGTTTATGGTAATTTGAAGTTGCCTCTCACAGGTTGATAGGTTAGAGGCACGAGAAGCGATTTGCAGATCGTCAACATATAGAGAGTGCATTATTGTGGTGGATGATCTTATTGATTGAATTCATTTTACTACGAACAAGGTAGTGCTAAGGATACAGCCTTGTGGTACGCCATTTTCCTGGACAAACGTGCGTGAAAGCACAGTGCCCAACCGCACCTGAAATGTTCTGTTAGTCATGAAGTCGGACAAACACTTTAGCATTTTGCCTCGAATGCCTAGATTAGCGAGGTCTTGCAGAATTCCGTGTCGCCACGTGGTATCGTAGGCCTTCTCTAGATCGAAAAAAACCGCGAGACAGTACTGTTTGTAGCGAAATGCTTCTCGTATTTCATGCTCAAGACGAACAAGATGGTCAGTGGTTGAGCAACCTTTTCTGTATCCGCATTGATGATTATCAATCAAATTTCTTGAATAGAGGATAAAAGACAGTCTGCAATTGATAACACTTTCGTAGGCAACTGGTAAGAGCGATTGGTCTGTAGCTGCTCGGGGATGTTGGGGTTTACCGGCCTTCAGAAATGGGACTACTATGGCAGTTTTCCATTGTTCTGGCATAGACCCGGATTGCCATACCATGTTGAAAAATGTAAGTAAAACTTTTGTCGATGATTCGGACAGATGGCCAGCATAGAGTAGTGTATGTTGTCGGGGCCTACTGCCGTTTTTTACCATGTGAGAGTGCAATGTTTAGTTCCTGTAGTGTTAGGGGTTGGTTGTAAGCTTCGTGTGAAGCACCTGTGAGCGGTAGTTTCTGCTTCTCTGCGGTTTCTTTGTGTTTGAGGAAAGTATCAGTGTAGTTGGCTGAACTGGAAATGTTGTAGAAGTGCCCCTAATATGTCGGCTTGTTCTTCTGTTGTAGTCTGGATGTCTGGGCTTTTAAGAATTGGTATAGTGTAGGCTGAGTAGTCTCCTCTGAATTTTCTCAACTGGTCCCACAATCGTTTAGACGAGACAGTACTATTTATAGAAGTTATGTAATCGCGCCATGATGTTTTTTCGGCCTGCCTACGGATATAGCGCGCTTTCGCTTTAGCCTGCTTGAAGTTTACGAGGTTGCTATATGTGGGGTACCTCCTCAAGACGCCCCAAGCTTTATTTTGCAGTTTCTTTGCTTCAGTGCATTCTTTTGTCCACCAGACATTTCTCGTTTTTCGGACATGAGTTGACGATCGTGGTATTGACTTTTCTGCGGCTGCAATTATAATTTCCGTGATTTTGTCATTAATGTCATCGATCGTAATATCTGGCGAGATGATGTCCTCTAGTTTCGCGTTTTCTAAAAATAGTGCCCAGTTCGCAAGATGGATTAGCCAGCGGCGTGGTTTAGAGGTGATGGTGGGTAGTGACGATGGCAGTTTGATGATTGCAGGTAAATGATCGCTGCCGTACGAAGAGTCCAGTACTTCCCACTTAAAATCATTAAAAATAGATGGTGAGCAAAATGCAAGATCGAGGCAACTAAACTTGCGTGAACTTGGTGAAAAGTAAGTTGGTGTGCCCGAGTTTAAAAGACAGATGTCATTCGATAAAATAAAATCTTCAATAAGTTGCCCTCTTTGGTCTGTTTGGTCACTGCCCCATAGCGTGCCATGAGCATTAAAATCACCTACGAGAACAAACGGTTCTGGAAGTTGCGCTGTCAAGTCCTCGAGTTCTCGTAGTGTCAATTGTTCATGGGGGGGAATGTAGATGGAGCAGATGGATATGGTTTTGTGTGCTATAATGCTGACTGCTACAGCCTCGAGAGGGGTGTTTAATGTGATTGCTCGGGTGGGAATGCCGCCTTTTACTACAATTGCAACTCCTCCCGATAAACGGATACAATGTTGCCGGTCCTTACGGACAACTGTGTAACCTTTTAGTATACGAGTGTGCTTTGCGCCCAGGTTTGTTTCCTGGAGGCAAAATGCTATCGGGGAAAACTTGTTAAAAATGTCCTTTATGTCACCTAAGTTTTGAAATAGACCTCTGATGTTCCAATGAACGATAAAAGCCATGATGAAATTACAAGGAAGCAAATGTACTAATAATGTGGATCAATTGTTAAAATGATGGTAGGTGACATATGGTAGAAATTGGGTACGTGAAGAGCGATATCCACTTGGGTTATCGCTTCGGTTGCAAAGTTATTGGGATCTTGTCCCGCTTGGCGCGCTCGAGGGAGCGCTGGTCCTTCGGTGTCGACGACACCGAGGTTTTGGGATCGACCTCCATCGCCTTTTCAGAGGCGCTGGGGGTCCGAGACTCGGGCACTGAAAGGCGTGTCTCAGGCCTCGAGGTGCGATTGATCTTAAGGCCCTGCGAGGCTGCCGCCTGCGGGGCCTTAAGTTTCGGTGGAGCAGCCGTGGCTGCTTCCACCTGGGGGGCGGGGGAGATACCACCGTATCGCTTTGAGCGGACACGGTGGACTCCTGAGGCCGTTGTGACGCTGCCCCCTTACGCGTCACCTCGGCATAGCTTTTGTGGAAGAGGTGTGACAAGCGTTTTCTCGCTTCGACAAATGAGATCTTTTCTTTTACGGTTAGTGTGATGATTTCCTTCTCTCTTTTCCAGGATGGACAGGACCGTGAGTAGGCGGGATGGTCTCCACCACAGTTGACACAATGAGGTGAGGCTTCGCAACTTTCAGCTTTGTGATCATTTGAGCTGCATTTTGCGCAGGTGTCCTTCCCTCGGCATACTTGCGATGCATGCCCAAACCGTTGGCATTTGAAACCCGCCTCGGTTTGGAATGTAAGCCTTACATTGATTTTTCAGGTATCCTGCCTCATTGAGGTAGGCAGTACTTGTTGCGAAGGTCAGAATGATTGTTGTGTAGGAGTTTCTTGATCATTTCGTCGTATTACAATTCTCTGAACCTTGATGACTTGTTGATCTTGGAATCCGTCGAGGAGTTCCTCATCGCTAAGGCCATGAAATCTTGCTCGGATATGACGCCTTTGCTTGTATTTAGAGATCTGTGGACGGTGGTAGATACTGTTGTGTTGCCAATGTTCGTAAGCTCGGTGATCTTCGGAACTTGTTCTTTTTCAGTTAGTTCAATGAGCAAATCGCCACTTGACATTTTAGTTACTTTATGCTTTGGTCCGATTTTTTCTTTGAGGCACTGGCCACCAAAATGGTGATAGCTTCCTTGCTGGTGTACTGTCTGAGTGTAATACGTGGTACTTCGGGAATGTTATTCTGGGCTGGAGAGAAAAATGGAAGGTTGCTTCGGTGCGGTTCCTCTGAGAGGCCGATCGAGAAGGGCGGAAGCTTGTGTAGCCATAAAATATATGTAAGTTCGGCAACAGCGCCGACCGCCCACCACGGAGCCCTACAGGGGACGCGGCAGAGCTTTGTAAAAAAGGACTGCAGCACGCCAGTCGTACGCCGCCACTATAACCTAATATGGTGTACCAAGGTTGGATGACCACACACGGTTAACCCTTGCTGCCAAGAAAATTAGAAGTATCTAGAAAAGAGGAGAAGACAGGAAAGATTGAAAGAGAGAAAAAGACGAAGATGTAGAGAGAGAGAGAGACAGGAAAAGGCGACTGCCGATTTCCCCTGGGTGGGTCAGCCCAGGGGTGCCGTCTGCGTGAAGCCGGGGCCAAAGGGGTGTTGCCTCTGCCAGGGGGCCTTAAAGGTCCAATCACCCGGCGTCGGCTCAACCCCCAGGATCCCCTTTTCCCCGGACACGGCAACGCCACGCACGGCTAGGCGTGGGAGGGGTCGAAACCCCTCGTTAGCTCGGGTCCGTGGTGTCGCTACACACCAAACGCCTGCTTGCGCAGACGCCCCTGCGGGGCCTCTCTCCGTATTTATTTTGTAGCTTATGCACACCCGTGCGCCATAATTTTAATTTAGTTATATTGCTTTTCTATTTCTTTTCTTTTTTTATTTCTTTTAATTTTTTTTAAGTCGCCTTTATTCGCTCATCTGAGCGCAGCCCTTCTCAGGGCTCACCACCGCAGGCGCAATGTAGGTCCCACCACTCTACTTTTTTTTTCTCTCATCTCTCGCTCCGTTCACCACGGTGATGGGCGACGAACTACCTCTGGACTTCCTTCGGGTTACTCCCTGAGCGGTCCAAACCGCTCAGGAGCCTACGACCTCCTACTGAAGGAGGCCTCGTACCTCCTCAGACGGGACAAGGCAACCCCAACTTCTGGAGCACCCATGGAACGACGGAAACGTACTCGGGTACACGCACTAAACGAACGAACAGGTACACACAAGACGAGCGCTAACTAATTGTCACAGATGTTACTTATCCTCTTCAGTCCGTGAGTACCCAAATGGGTACATTTGAAAAACGCGCGCTATGCTCCTATAGTCGAAGACCGCTAGGCGAAAATGGGTTCTTCTGGACGCGGAAGCATCAGTTAACAAAATCCCCACGAGATGTCGTCGCAGGTTCATGTATGCTCTCGCAGTACAGACGAGTATGGCGGCATCACGGAAAGAAAGCGCGCGCAAGCGACCAGGTGAGTTTAACTTTTTTTCATTCAATAAATACTACATATGTGTTCTTAAATATTCTGTATTAACGTTCAGGATATATTAGAGAAGGAGCATGGAAAGTTTCGGCCTGTTCCTACGTCTTGCCTTAGAGATAGCGCAACTTATTTACAACTGTACCCACTTGGGTACTTCAGGTCGTTACGTTGAAAATAAATTTCATTCTGTTGATTGTTGCAGGCAAGTTACTCAGCGATGAGGATTCAAGAGCTACTCTTTCAGAGTGACATTGACTTGTCTGATGAAGACGACATTCTGGATGAGCCACGCAGCAGCAGTGAATGCTCAGGTAGCAGCAGTGACGATGATGATGAAGTTGAAGATGACACGCCAGCTAGCCATAAAGTTCAAGGTCGTGGCCCCATTTGGAAAGCGACAGAGTGCGTGCTCCGTTTCAGTTATTTGTTTTGAAGATAACAGCAATATTTGACTGCAGCCTATTGAGTTTACCTTGTGACTGGTACTTTTATTGCAGCTTCCCTCTCAGGTGCACTTCGGACTCTGCGCCGTGCCAAGTCCACTCAAGGTTTCCTATGTCTCCGTTTGCCTACTTTGCGAAGTATTTTCCGGAACCCTTTTGGAAGCTCTGCGCAGAACAAACAAATCTCTACTCTGTTCAGATGCGTGACCACAGGTCAGTGCGAACGTCACCGGCAGAAATGAAAAAACTTGCCGGAATACACATGCTAATGGGCCTTCTCGGACTCCCAAGAGCAAGACTCTACGGTCCCGCATATCGGCTGTGCCTCTTGTCACAGAAAACATGACACGCGACCGACTCTTCGAGTTATGTGGTATGCTGCACTTCGTGGACCTCAGCCAAACAACCGATGCACAAACTGAAAACAAGTTGTTCAGAGCGGAACCCATCATCGAGTCATTTCGAAAAGCGTGCCTCGAGCTACCGCGTCCAAAAGCAGTATCTGTCGACGAACAAATGATTCCATTCAGCGGACGTTGTCCTGCCCGACAATACGTGCCCAGTAAACCAAATCCCGTCGGCCTAAAGAACTTTGTTTTGTCGAGTTCTGATGGACTGTGTTAGATTTCGTCATCTACACAGCTAAAGGAACTGTTCCTGAAGCCGATACGAAAGAACTTGGTCTTGGCGGGGCAATAGTGAAGCGTCTTCTGCATACAGTGCCGGAAGAACAACCAGTTCATGTGTTCACAGACCGTTTTTTTACAGGTTAGAAGCTCGCCGAATACCTTCTCCGAAGGAATGCACATCTTACCGGTACAATTATGGCAAACAGAACTGGAGGTGGGCATCAAAGCTTCCAAACGAAAAGAACATGAAACGAGGCGAATCATGCTGCGTTGTCCGCAGTGATGGAGAAATGTGTCTCACGAAGTGGAAGGATTGAAAATCAGTCATGATTCTTTCGACTGCCTGCGGCATCACTCCAGAATCCACTTGCAGAAGATGGTCGAAGGAAGAGAGGAAGAAAGTAGATGTGCCGCAGCCGCACTGCATCAAAATATACAACAAAAACATGGGAGGTGTTGATCTTGCGGACAGATACGTGTCCTATTACAGGACAAAAATACGTACGAAGAAGTGGACCATTAGGGTATTTGCCCACTTTCTAGACCTAGCGGTCGCAAATTCCTGGATTGAATACAGGAATGACTGCAAACTCATGGACGTTGCAGCAAAAGATATTCTCATCAATTCGAGTTTAAGAACCGAGTTGCGGAAACGCTAATTGGCGCCCACGTCGACGAAATGCAAGAAGCCGTAAATGAAGTAGAGCAGGATCTTGAAATTGGCGAGACTGCTGCACGCCATAAACGTACCAAGGTGACTCCTATGCCGCCAAGTAAGGTCCGATTGGACAAGTACGGGCATTTTCCAGAGCATGTGCCCTTAAAGTCTCAGATGAGATGCCGCAATCAAGGTTGCAGCGGAAAAACACGCGTAAGGTGCAATAAATGTGACCTGTTTCTTTGCCTTCTCAACAGAAACTGCTTTCTTGACTTTCACTCATGTTAGGCCTGTTGTACCCAAATGGGTGCAGCTAATTTCTCGTCTGAAATTACAGTTTTCGTTTTTTCTTCTTCCGAAAAGTGTTTCGGGGCTTTCAAATGGTTGCAATAAAGAGTTTATAAGTTTAGCCTGGCTAGTTTTTCCTCAGGTCTGAAGAGGTTATTTCTGTTTGAACAGCGCGCTCCTTTCGCAAACGCGGCCGCTGCAGCGAGCGCAGTGAACTTCGTACCCCCCGCTCCACCCCAGAGGCCGCCCCTTCTTTCCTCGAGATGAGCACACGAAGGCGACCATGCCCTGTAGGGCGAACAGCAACGGCGTTCGCAGGAGCGGGGCGACGATGTTTAAAGCGCACCACGCGCGCACGTCACGCCATCTATGTGGTCACTAAGAAAGCATGCTGGAGTAATTGGTGCATATAAATAGCTCGCCGTTAACAGGCTGAAAGACGTTGCTGTTTGTGGTCTAACGTCTAACGCCGCGCGCTGGCAAGCGAGAGGTCGCACGTTCGAGTCCGCACGTCGGAAAGTTTTAGGGGCGAAGCTCCTTATAGCGGCACCCGATCGTCCCGTCGTAGTGTGTAACCAGTCTTAAAAACGGAGGGCGCGTGCACACATGAAGGCTCCCTAAAGACAATGCGCTGCGACAGTACGTGATATGTATCGCCTCTCCTCTCCTACGCTTCCCCCTCTTTCTACGAGCGCGAATTTTAGCCGCCGTGCTTGCAAGGCGCAACGGGTGCAAACAATGCACTGTTTGCATGCGTCAACACGCACCCAACAAAAGACGGCGTAGCGCTGTGTTATGTCGATTGTGCATTTTGCTTTGTCCCTCTCTATTAAGTAGGATTTTTAACCTCAGCTGGAGCGTTCACTCAGAGGAGGGGGGGGGGGCAGAAGGTAGGAGGTCCAACCCCCCCCCCCTGCAATTTTTCATTTTGCATGTGTATACCGGGTGTTTGAAGAAATGGGTCCAAAATTCTAAAAAATCAGGGAAATGAGATATTTGTTCGATGCCTGTATAATTACTTCTGCAGCAGGCATCTCAATATGGCGAAAGAGATCCTTTAGGACGGTAATTTATAAGTTAAATTAATTAACTTTTAATAGGTGGAGTTATGCGTTTAGGGTCAAATAGAGAATTCAAGTTATTCAAGCGAAGAACCAATGCAGCTTTGATATTTCAAAAAAGCGGCGTCTAGTAATAATTGCTAAGTAAAAATTTCACCCACATTTATCGGCGAAACCGAAAACGTGGAAGAGTGCAACTGCCATATTCTTCCGATGCATCCAGATATGAGTGGCGTCGTGATATGAAAATCAACAAATTTCTTTGTGTGGGGTGTGCAGGGTGTGCTGCAACAATGGCAACACTGAGCACATAGTTAACCAACGCGGAAAGCTGTGATCGTGTCTTGAACAGTGACGTCATAGGTCATCTCCTTGTTGCGCTCATCGGTGCTTCTGTTTCAGTTTCACCGTTGCATTTGGTTGAATTTCATTACACCACAGTAAATTACTAGAGACAGCTTTCTATATATCAAAGCTGCGATGGGTTCTTTGCAGGGAGAACTTCAGTGTCTTATATAACGTAACTGCCTAACTCCCCTAAGTAAAAAGTTAATTTAGCTTTCTTAATTGTCATCCTAAATTATCTCTTTAGCCATATTGAGATACCTGCTGCTACAGAAGTAATGGTGAAGGCATCTGCAATACATCATTTCCCTGATTTTTGAGGAATTTTGGACACATTTCTTGAAACATCCGGTATATACAGGCACCACAACGCACAAACATAGATATGCTATGGTTGAACCTACCCTCCGAAAAAAATTTTAGCTACGTTACTGCGGTGGTACACTATTTTTTGGCGCTAAACTTGGGAAGGGGCCACTGCTGTGAATAGCATGAGCACCAAGTGTGGCAGATTGTTTGATGCAACGCGTGGTATGTGTTTGCACATGTGTGGCTTGGTGTATATGGCGATGGTCTTTCGAGAATAAAGTTAGTTGCAAGTGACGCTCTTTGTTCCCATCTTTTCTTCGTGGTTTGCGTCTTACAATTTTCTGAAGCGTGCACTAACTAGTTGCACGGAAGTATTTTTCTCCTCACTTTTCATCCTGCCAGGCTCTTCAACTTCTGCGACGTTTTATCATTATGTGCTGCAATTATTTGCTCTAAATACTACAAATATCTTAGGCAGTGACATTAACATTGGTATTTCTTCATTTGAATGTGTGATGGGCTGATCACCATTTCCTTGTATAATTCCACTCCCAATATATCGTTTTCGTTTTCAGTCTGTGTTCATATCATTTGTCTTTATCCTTACTGCACTGACTGTGTCTGTCTGCCCTCGCTCATTAGTGCAAAAAGCCTGGGGGTCCCAAATAAATCAAATGATAATGCATGACAGTACTATGTATGTACAATTATAAAGGAACAGATTGCAGCAGGGTTACCACTTGTGCAGTAGCGAACTTTGAATCTACTATAAAACAAGCGTGCCGTCAAATATTTATTCTATAAAACTGGGTATTTCAGCTCTCTAATTCACAGCATTCCACGAGACTGACTAGAGGTAAATTATAATGGGCAAAAAATGAAAACTCAGATAATGGCAGTGGTCATTGTGAGTCATGTTTATCACTGCAGGACAGGTTCCTGGCGAGATTGCAGACTCCAAAACCAGCATTTTATGCCGTAGATGGACACCACGTCTCGAGAGGACAAAGTGTCAAGGCTATTGCGAAAGCCGTAAGCCGGTGGTTCGTACCGTTTTCCCAATTGGAGCCCACGTGGACGGGGAGCCGGTGTCCAGATATGGAAAATTCTCCAATGCGCAACATGCCAGGCGAAAGGGCACAACAAGCAAGATGTGTCGATTTTCTGCTAAGGCAGCCCTAGAAGAGTGTGACGTTGGGCAAGTTGGTACATACCTTAATAAAATATTTGTAGCGCAGCTGCGACAAGCAAGGAAAAAGAGAAGACAGGATAGGGCGCCAGACTTTCAACCATAGTCGGGTACAACATTAGAAGGCAGGAGAGGCCCCGCCCAGATGTCCGAAGCGCAGCAGCCGTGGTGGCCTCTGTGACTAAATAAATAGTCCCGCTCTTTGTTAAGCATGTTCTCAGTCGGTGACCCCACCCCATTAGCTCGGGTCCGCGGTGTCGCTACACACAAAACGCCTGCTTCCACAGACGCCCTGCGGGGTTCGGATAGGTTGTTCGAGGTCGGCAAAAGGAGGTTATCTCGTCGGTGCGTACCCTCTTTTGAGGGTAACGATCGAGCAAACGTGGAAATGCAGGTGTTTCCAAAGTAAGTATGTGTATTTCGGCAGCAGTGGCGGCCACCCAGCATGGAGTCCAACTAGGGGACGCTGCAGCACTTAACATGTAAGACTGCAGACGCCAGCCGTGCAATGCCGCTATAACCAATATCACATGTCCAAGAGAGCACACATATACACGGTTAACCCGACCGCCTAAGAAAATGGGGAAGTAACAGAAGAGATTAGAAGACAGGACAGCGAGGAAAGAAGATGGAAAGTGAAAGATCGGAGAGGGGGATAGGAAAAGGCGACCGCCGATTTCCCCTGGGCGGGTCAGCCCAGGGGTGCAGTCTACGTGAAGCTGAGGCCAAAGGGGTGTGTTGCATCTGCCGGGGGGCCTTAAAGGTCCAAGCACCCGGCGTCAGCTCAACCCCCCCGGATCCCCTTTTCCCCGGACACGGCAATGCCACGCACGGCTAGGCGTGGCAAGGGTCGAAACCCCCCGTTAGCTCGGGTCTGTGGTGTCGCTACACACCAAACGCCTGCTCGCGCAGACGCCCTTGCAGGGAACACGACTTCATGAGACAAATGTTACAGCCACATGTAAACACATCAACACGATCTCGAGCGTGTTCATCCAGAAATTCGATGCCGCAGTGCGGCCACACGAAACTCGACAGGACTGATCTTGCCGGAGACATACGATTCCTGGTGACGATTCCTGGTGACGGAACTTTTTCTTCTGGTTTTTTCTTTGCCCACTGTTAGTCTTTATATTTTACGTCATATCCGTGACGGAAATACGTCAGTGGAGCCGTGGTTGACCCTGGCATAAAACACTTTCGTGTTAAAAAACACCATTTGTGCTACCATTATTTTCATCTATCACAACACTACTAGTATTTAGACTATAAGTTTTTTGTTGCATAGTTTACTGTTTACGTCCTCACATGTTATTGTGCGAAAAAGCAAATTATCGAGAGATTCCGGCTTTAAGGACGCCCTACGCTATTGCATCACATATCCTGCAGCGCTAAAGTTGCTCTCGTTGATTACGGTAGCCGCAGGGGCGCACAAAATCAGCCCTGCGAGTTCTGAAGGCATCGCCACTCGTTTTTCTTCCACTGGAGCAAATTTCAGATGTCTTTGCGGATATTTGCAGAATAATATAGCTCGTTCCCGAACACCGTGCTACGCTTCAATGTCACCCATAAAGGTCCTCTATGTGGGTTTCTCGTCGTATGTTTTGGTGTGCACGGATTGTGCAGTGCTCTTTTTCGCTATTTAATGGTGCATGCCGTATCGATGTTGTACCGGTAGAAGGTGGCTATCGGACTACGCGGGTAGGAATGGCAGGAGGTGAACGATAAGATGTCGATCTATTTGGGGTTCCTCCAGATTGGTAATATCGGCGTGAATAAGCTTCTCGACGCTTATATCTCAATGGGTGCATTCTGTTCGAGGTAAGGGGACATCACCTGCCACGGATTTCATAATTGTCTCTTTTTTACAGCGAAAGTTCTTATCAGATCACCACGGCAGTGGGGTAGTTGTCCGTCGCCGCCGGTGTCCGTAACCACTATCGCGCGAAATAAGAAAAATAAATGCGAAAAAAATCCTGAATCGGACGAGATTTGAAACCGGGCCCTCTGCGTGACAGTCGAGTATTCTACCACAGAGCCACGCTTGTGCTTGAAACTCCTTTGAAAGAAGACCCTGTACAGGTGTCATGTCGGGCAAGGAATCGCGTTAACATGTCTAATATATAGCAAGGCAGAAGAGTAAAATAACGAGGCGTCACGCAATGCTAATCGCACAACCAGTGTGTGGTTTAATGTTTCCTACCCACAACAAAGCGCTCAACCATAGTTCTTCATCGTCATCTGCCACATGCAGCATCAACTAAGTGCACATAATGCCTTACAGATGTGTAGCGGACACCTCGGTCATCCGCAGAAAGACGAATAATGGCATAGTGCGTGCTTTTCTACTTCACAATAATTATGATTTGTGGCGTAGGATGCTTTGATTTGTGGCGTACTGGATACCTTCCATGTGTACTTGTATTATTTTCCCCAAGAGAGTTTCGAGCGGGCTCTAAAAAGGCCGCTCTCGAGTTTTCGCTGTGACTGTGCTGCGCAGGCCTGGCGTTTTTTCAAGGTGGCCACTTCAAGATATCTCTTTCCAGAGGCACGTCGTCAACAAGCCTGGCCACACTAAGAAACAGCGCGAGGATGACCCTTGCCCTTATGTGCAACCATCTCAAGATGACATTTCTGAACTCAAGGCAAGCCTTTCTGCTTGCTGCCCTTCGCTGCAAGTATTACGCTACCTGCGCCCGACTATAAGGTCGCACAGAGTGAAGGAAACCTAATTAGGTTCTAAGTGATGTTGTGGAGCAATGAAGCTCGAGTCAACATGTATAAGTGCACACTTTCAAGCAATTGAGCCTCTAGAACTGTGGTACTATGAAAGGATGGTTGGATCACTGCCTCGGTGTTCAAAAGAGTGCGCCGCTGTGTAAAGCCTGAAGGCTTGTTAAAAACTTCGCTGTACCCAAGTGATAGGGCCGTCAGCGAGGCCATCATGTATGGCAGAATGCACGAAGAAGATGCCGTCGAAGCGTATGCCACACTTCTACGTTGTCGTGAGGTGGAATTGCAAGTAAGGAGACTGGATTGCACGTTGACAAGCAGTACCCATCTCTGGCTGCCTCTCCAGATCTGTATTACCTTAGAGGGAGAGGATGGTTTGCTTGATGTAATGTGCCCTTTTTCAAAAAGGGCGTTAGTGCTGAACATGCCTGTAAAGACAAGAACCTTTGCTGTACCCTGAAAGATGGGCAGGTGCAACCTGAGAAAGACCATGGCTACCATTATCAAGTGCAACGCCAAATGTCCATAACAGGGAATAAGTTGTGCCACTTTGTTCAATGAACAGAAGCAGAAGACCATAATGAAACGAGTCATATAATGTGGAAAGGATTTTCTGTGATCCGTCATTCTGGAAAAACAAACTCCTTCCGGAATTGCTGCGCTTTGTGGAGAAAGCTGTAATTACGGAAAAGCTCACGAGTCGTGTGAAGAAACTAGGCAAACTATACACAACGGGACAGTACGTGTCATATTATAAGAAGATCAAGGACGGCTTCTACGTCTGTTCTCAAAAAGACAAATTGGTGCTCAGCATTAGGAAGCTCAAGTAATGACTAGAGACTGCATTTTAGGAAAATGCCTATTTTGTTCCTTGTGTTCCTATCGCCCCGCTTTGATATATGAGCCTGAATAAGAGGTTAAGAAGGGCCTTTATAGTGCCTGTAAATGTGTATTTTCAAAATCAGTGCCTAAATGAACACTGACTGTTTAACCTCAGGTTTCGCTTTCGAGTACAGTTTGAGACAGTTATCTGATCGGACAACATTGACTGTGTGGGAATCGAGCGCTTTTTGCACTAGGCTTACCTACGAGCGCGACCGTGCAGGGACGCGACGTTCTCCACTGCCGCTGCGTGCGACGACGCTGCGGCCGGGTTCGTCGTTTTCTCCGACACGGCGCAGAAACCACGCACGAGGCAGGGTAACAGCAACAACGGGTTTATTAACCCAAGATGCAGCACAGTACGACACTCACAGGCTTGCAGGCCGTAAGGGGAACTCCGCAAGACCGATCGAGTACGCTTGCCAGCGGCGCTAAGACTACCACACAAAGGGCAGCGGTCGAGCACACCAACGAGAAGCCGCCTGCTAGAGCAGCGCGTCAACCTCTCGTGCTAGCCTGAGAGCACCTCCCCCGGGCAAGCCCGCGCCAGACAGAAGCGAGCTGAACGGGGAAGGGGGTTGTCACTGGCGGCCAATGAGGACAGGCGTTGCTCAGTGACGTAAGCTAGCTTGGTGGCGTGAGCCCGTGAGCATGTCGAGGCATGCCCGGAGGCGTGCCCGCGTGCCGGGAAGCTGAGCCATGGCTTGCACCAGACAAAGAGGCCTGGCGCTGCCGCCGCGGTCGCCATACCGCCGATTAACGGCGGTTCCCGGCGCTCGAGCCGCGCGGGGCCAACACGCGCGCTATAGCTGGGGAACGAGGCGCCAAAGGGAAGGGCGCCTCGTTCCCCAGCTATAGCGCGCGTGTTGGCCCCGCGCGGCTCGAGCGCCGGGAACCGCCGTTAATCGGCGGTATGGCGACCGCGGCGGCAGCGCCAGGCCTCTTTGTCTGGTGCAAGCCATGGCTCAGCTTCCCGGCACGCGGGCACGCCTCCGGGCATGCCTCGACATGCTCACGGGCTCACGCCACCAAGCTAGCTTACGTCACTGAGCAACGCCTGTCCTCATTGGCCGCCAGTGACAACCCCCTTCCCCGTTCAGCTCGCTTCTGTCTGGCGCGGGCTTGCCCGGGGGAGGTGCTCTCAGGCTAGCACGAGAGGTTGACGCGCTGCTCTAGCAGGCGGCTTCTCGTTCGTGTGCTCGACTGCTGCCCTTTGTGTGATAGTCGTAGCGCCGCTGGCAAGCGTACTCGATCGGTCTTGCGGAGTTCCCTTTACGGCCTGCAAGCCCGTGACTGTCGTACTGTGCATCTTGGGTTAATAAACCCGTGTTGTTTGTTGACCTCCTGCCTCGAGTGCCTTTTCTGCGCCGTGCCGGAGAATCGACGAACCCAGCCGTAGAGTCTTTGTTCGCTGCGGCAGTGGAGAACGTCGCGTCCCTTCCCGGTCGCCTCGTAAAGGAAGCGTCTCGCAAACCTATATCCACATAACTGGCGCTCAACGTGGTTTCCGCGTGGCATCAGTGCAGTCCCCTTCGAGGAGCACGGTCCTGCTAGATCCCGTGGCGACGGACTTCAGCTCGTTCGATGCGGCCGACGCAGCACGAGGTAAGCTCGCCTTAGCGGCCCTCTCTCGGCCACCGGGAGAGATCCCGTCTTGGGGCCTCCTTTGGTGATGACCGCTCGAATGTGGACTACAGTCCTAGCCTAGCCAGTATCGGGTTTTCTCAGCTGTTCGAGACACGCGGAGTACGTGCTTTCGGGCCCCTCCAATGCGTCGTCTCCGCTCGCTGGCCTTTCTTTGTTAGCAGCACAGCTGAGTGATTAACCCGCCGCACCGGAGCGTCCCTACTTAGGCCACATGGTGCTGGCATTCACACGCTCGCTGTCCCATCGTTGTCACGAGCGTGAAGGGTTGACAGTGTCGTCCGCGAGCCAGCTCGCATAGGCAACACCGTCGCCGCGTTTGCCGACGATCATTTTCCTCATGCGCGCCTTGGCGACGCTTTCGCCAAATGTGAGCCACCGTGCTCCGTTGTCGATTCGTTTGCCTGTCGCATGAGGCTTCATGCATCCGTCGGGGCGGAAACCCTTCTTCTCTGTGCCGTTTATTGGCCCCTTTGGGTCTGGCGTGCATGGCGGAGATACAGGCGCACGACCCTCGAACGGCGGCGCCTGCCTCGGAGATATAAGCGCTGCACACAACTGCGGCAAGGCTCCAGGCAAAACATTGCCTTCCATCTCGCGAGCAGCACTGCTGTTTCGTGCGGCGCGCTTCGCAGTTGGTTGTGCGCTGGGAGAATCGCGCGCGCCGACAGCGCTTTGTGCATCTCCCTGGTCTTTCGCTGCCCGGTTCTCGGTCGCGTCTTTCTCGCGCGCACGGGTATCGTGAATGACTTCCCAAGCGGTGGCTACAGGGTCGTCCCTTTCGGCGCCCTACAACCATTTGCAACCCTCGTAGTGGCTACCGCTGCCTTTAAGCACGGCACGCCACTCGAGATTTCGCTCGCCGGTAGCTTGACTGCTATGTCAACATAGTGCCATTGGTGGAGGAAACGGACCCCATGGCGCTCGTCTGGCTTAAGCGCTTGCGCGAGCCCTCGGGCCGCCTCGCGCGCTGGGCGTTGACTTTGCAGCGGTACAACTTCGTTGTGCGCTTCCGGAAAGGGAGTTCAAACGTCGTGGTTCACGCCTTGCCGCGTGCCCCCGTTTCGGTGTGACACTTGTGTTCTCCACTCCCGAGAGCAATCGCATCGAGTAGACTCCGGGGCCTCTGGCTCCAATGGGTCGAAAGGCGCGAACCCCGACGGCGAAGTGACTTTTCGAGTCGGTCGCCTCGGGTGAGCACGTCACTTCAGCCGGTATCCTGTTAAGCAGAGAAGAGATACCAAAGGTACAGCAGTGCGATCCGTTTTGGGCTCCAAGAGCCGTGCTCCCAAGGAGCGGGCGCGTATTGACAGTCTGGTATTGCTGTCGGCGCCGTGTGCCGTTTACGCAGTCTGGTATTGCTGCGGGCACGTTAGATTCGCATCTGTTTGTCGCCGGCGGAGTTCTCCTGCGCTCCACATCCCACCAGAGGAAGCTCCCCAGGAGCCTTTTAAGGTGGGGGTACCCCGCAGTCTAAGGAAAGCCACCCTCGGCTATTTCCACGACTCGCGGTTGGCCGGACAGGCGGGGGCCGCAAGACTTTCTAAAAGTTGTGCCGCTCTGCTACCTGGCCAGGCAAACGTGACGCTCTTCACTCCTCGTGTGACAATGCGTGCAGTCTCGTGCGGGCAAGCCCCCCGGGCTCATGCAGCTGCCCTCAAACCCTTTCGTCGCCCGCAGCAGCGACTTGGGAGAGGGGAGGCGGTCACACAACCTCAGGAAAACCGTAAGGCTGGCCCCAAGTCAGCCACCGGTAGAACCTGTGGAAAACGCGCTTAAGCAACCTTTCTCCCACTAACAGGTAGCTGGACTTTCTTCCATGCCATCATAGTGAATGGAGAATTACCGCTAAGGTGCCCAGACACACGTCTGGAAGTGGTAGAAGGCCCTCTTGGCCGAAAATACCCTCTGATGTGTTGTCCAAGCCATACCCTAGCAAGCGCCCCCTTTGTTGGGCAGCGCTGTCAGGCAGGCACCCTTCTGGGCAAGCCGGCTATGCCGGGGCACTTCTGTCCACTCCGGCGTCTCCCCGTCGTCTCCCTGCGCCTACCGTGCCGCCAACCTGTTGCTGAACCTCTGGCCCGCTGTTCCCTGGTCCTTCCTGCTGTGGCCTGGTTCCTGCCTTCTGGCCTGCAGACACCACCACCCTGCCTAACCCACCTGGCAGCTTCGGCAGCCGCCCTCGGTGGCTGGTCCGCCCACTCAAGCTTTGGTCCAGGCCCGAGCGTGGTCGCTCCGGCTACCGTTCCTGGCTGCCTGGTTCCGGCCTGCCGTTCCTGGTCAGCCCCCGTCCCAGCGACTTTCGGCGGTTAGCTTCCGCACGCAACTGGCAGCCACGCCTCGTACGTTCCCCGCTGCCAACCTCTCCAGTCGGGTGAACTTCAAGCGGGCTGGCTGCCCGCCTTTGCGCATTCTTGCCCCGTTCCTCCTGGGCTGTGGACCTTCTTCCCGGCGGTGGCCTCTCCCTGGTGGTGCAAGTTCTGGTGGAACTTTTGGTGGAACGTTTGGTGCGATCATGGGCGACCTTTGGACTTGAACCTTCGGGAAGACGACGCCCCCCCTGTTGGACTTTGCCCCGTTGGCCAGCCCCCTTGCGGCTGAGCTGACCTTGCCAATTGGCCTCGGACAGCCTCTTTCACAGGCTGGCCTCGGTCTTTAGGAGGGGGGAATGTGGGAATCGAGCGCGCCCTTCCCTTTGGCGCCTCGTTCCCCAGCTATAGCGCGCGTGTTGGCCCCGCGCGGCTCGAGCGCCGGGAACCGCCGTTAATCGGCGGTATGGCGACCGCGGCGGCAGCGCCAGGCCTCTTTGTCTGGTGCAAGCCATGGCTCAGCTTCCCGGCACGCGGGCACGCCTCCGGGCATGCCTCGACATGCTCACGGGCTCACGCCACCAAGCTAGCTTACGTCACTGAGCAACGCCTGTCCTCATTGGCCGCCAGTGACAACCCCCTTCCCCGTTCAGCTCGCTTCTGTCTGGCGCGGGCTTGCCCGGGGGAGATGCACTCAGGCCGGCACGAGAGGTTGACGCGCTGCTCTAGCAGGCGGCTTCTCGTTCGTGTGCTCGACTGCTGCCCTTTGTGTGATAGTCGTAGCGCCGCTGGCAAGCGTACTCGATCGGTCTTGCGGAGTTCCCTTTACGGCCTGCAAGCCCGTGACTGTCGTACTGTGCATCTTGGGTTAATAAACCCGTGTTGTTTGTTGATCTCCTGCCTCGAGTGCCTTTTCTGCGCCGTGCCGGAGAATCGACGAACCCGGCCGTAGCGTCTTTGTTCGCTGCGGCAGTGGAGAACGTCGCGTCCCTTGCCGGTCGCCTCGTAGGGTAAGCGTCTCGCAAACCTATCTCCACAACTGTTACGAAATATATGGGGTTCAACTAGTTGCCTAGTTCAACCAAATTCCGGAAAACAATCACTGACAGCAGGGACGAGGAATGCGGCGGCCAGCATACGCCGCCGCGATGACATGGCGCGAGTGGTTGGCGAATGCGAAACCGTGGAGAGCAATCAGGGGAAAGGAAACAAGATCAAAAGAAACGAAAATGTGATGTGCACGCAGCTTTGTTTTCTTGGCAGGGGAGAAACTGACCCTACGTGATTAGACCCAGATGCATTGACAAAGGCGAGCGGATAAACCCACCCACAATGCACCGCGCCACGGCGCTCTCTGGGGCTATGCATTTTGGCTGGCCAAATTGTGTCGGGCGGGAGCCATTCCCCGCGTTTTGGTATCAGCAGAAACATTCCGCGACATTCTAGTTCACTCTACCGCGACTGTGCCTGCTGTGCTGCTGCGCAGTGCTGGGACGACGCGACAATATCAAATGCCTTACGATGAATCGGATACTCGTGAAGAGACAGTAAGTGCTTCGCGAGACGCTGTGCGCACACTTTTCGCTGCCCAAAGCCGTCTCGTTCAGGATGCGTTGAAGCGGACACAGCCTGCAGCGAAGAACAACGCGACGGACATTGCTCTACTCCACTTTCTCAGTTTTTGTTGCTACTCAGCGTGGAGCAATTAAAAAGCGCGTTTCTGATACTGTCAGTATATCTAAGGCTACGAACGTTGCTCGGGCAGCAAGCGCAGCTTCCACTAGCTAGTGGCGATGCATGCATGCGACCATAAAAGCCTACGCGCAAACTTCATTGTGCTGCCGCTTCCAAACTTGCGAAGCTAAAAGATAAAAGAAAAGCACGCAGCCCTAAAGCACTGCCTTTAGTGGAATAAATTTAAGAGGAGGAAATTGAACTTAAAATACAAGGCTCTTAGAAGATATGCTTTATAAATGCGAAGCATTTCTTAGCGAACTTCTGCGACTTTGAGCGTATCTATCTATCTATCTATCTATCTATCTATCTATCTATATCTATCTATCTATCTATCTATCTATCTATCTATCTATCTATCTAGCCGCCTACGACTTCGTGCTCTCCTGGCCGTTTCGTTAATCGGATGTATAACAAAATTGGTGTGTCATAACATGGCCTTATTACGAACATAAATGACACGTCATATCATGAAAATCATGACACGCATGTCATGAATAGCATGATTTACATTCAACAGCCTTTGGGCTTTTGCGGCCTTTCCGTTTATTTTTCATATATACCAAATTGGTACGGCGTGACAAGAGTTCATGACGAACATAATGACAGGTCCTAACATGCAAATCATGACGCGCATGTCATCTGCAACATGATTTACATGATATGGTCTCGGGGTGCTCGCGGCCGTTTACATGAAGGGCTATATACGAAAACTGGTATGACAAGACATTTCTGTATGGCGAACATAACTGACACGTGGTAACATGAAAATCATGATGTGCATGTCATGTACGACATGATTTACATGCCACGCTCATGGCGCACTCGCGGCCGTTTCAGTAGATTGATATACAACAAAACTGGTATTGCGCGATGTGACTGTATGAAGGACATGAATAACAGTAGGTAAGATGAAAGCCATGACATGCATGTCATGTATGTCGTGATTTACATGCCACGCTCATGATGCATTCGCGGCCGCTTCGCTAGCTTGGTGTACACCAAAATTGGTATTGCGCGAAGCGACTGTATGACGAACGTAAATGAGACGTGGTAACATGAAAATCATGACATGCATGACATGATTTACGTGCCACGCTCATGGCGCACTCGTGGCCGTTTCGCTTGCTTGATATGCACCAAAACTGGTATTGCGCGACGCGACTGCATGACGAACGTAAATGAGAGGTGGTAACATGGAAATCATGACATGCAGGTCATGTACGACGATTTACAAGTCACACTCAGGATACATTCGCGGCCGTTTTCCTAGCTTGATATATACCAAAATTGGTATTGCGCGACGCGACTGTATGATGAACATGAATAACAGGTGGTAACATGAAAACCGTGACATGATGTCATGTATGTCATGATTTACAGGCCGCGCTCATGGTGCATTCGCGGCCGTTTCGCTAGCTTGATATACACCAAAATTGGTATTGCGCAACGCGACTGTATGACGAACGTAAATAAAAGGTGGTAACATGAAAATCAATACATGCATGACATGTACGACATGATTTACATATCATGCTCATGGCGCACTCGTTGCCGTTTCGCTAGATTGATATGCACCAAAATTGGTATTGCACGATGTGACTGTATGAAGAACATGAATAACAGGTGGTAACATGAAAACCATGACGAGCATGCCATGTATGTCATGATTTACATGCCACGCTCATGGTGCGTTCGCGGCCGTTTCGCTAGCTTGATATACACCAAAACTGGTATTGCGCGATGTGACTGTATGATGAACATTAGTGACAGGTGGTAATGTGAAAAACCATGATATGCATGTCATGTATGGCATGATTTACATGCTCTACTCATGGTGCACTCGTGGCCATTTCGCTCGTTTGATATACACCAAAATTGGTATTGCGTGATGTGACTGTATGACGAACATAAATGAGAGGTCTTAACATGCGAATCATGTAATGCATGTCATTTACGGTATGATTTACGTGCCACTGTCATGGTGCGCTTCCGGCCGTTTTGTTAACTGGATATATACCAAAATTGGTAAGGCATGACATGAGTGCGTGATCAACATAAACGACAGGTCACGCATTGTATATACTAGAATATGCGTTTCATTGGCATGGTGTATACTAGAATGTGCATGCATGTGTGCATGGCAAACATGCGATATATGGTGGACTAGATGCCATGGCATGAATGATTTCATTTGGCTCAAAAAAACAAGGCGATGTATGCAGCTGTTGCTGGCTGCTTCGCATTACATCGATTCCCACAGTGCGTAGGATCTGCCGGATTTTTTTTCATGGCTTCACCGCAATACGGCTCTGCGTTCCAGTGAAGGCAAGGGAGACGCGCTTATCCGCACTCGTTTGTGGTTTCAGCTTTCTTTCCTCCCGCTGTATATTGTGTCATCTGGCAATATTGTGCAACCCTCCTCAATGAAATTGTCGAGTGCCCTGTATACGGCTCTACTCTCCATGATGTGTACATTAATACTTAATTACATGATGTGCACACTTCATTGATGTGTACACTTGAGTACACTCGCCCCAATTAAAATATGTATTGGGGCGAGGCTTACTAAAATCACGTCCGCCACTGCAGTAATCACTGTACCCATGCAAAAAAGAAAACCAACAAGAGATAACAATTTATTAACAAGAAAAGTGTCCCATGTAGTAAGAACAAGCAAAAAAGGTTTTTGGTTTATTGGTATATCACAAGCATAAACATTTTATATACGTATACATACACAGAGACATTAATGCTTATTGAAGCAAGGTAACTAACTTCTAAATGTGTGCAGAGCAAACATGACAAAATTCTACAGTGCTATGAAGTTCGGAAGACAACTGGAAATGCGCAACCGCACTCTGGCAAAGTGATAACTAGGGGTGTGCGAATATTCAAGTTTTGAATTCGAATAGAATTCGTTTTGACTTTCGAATAGCTAGTATTTGAAGTTTTGAATAATTCGACACGACGAATATCAAAGACGCGACAAAGGCCAATAGTGCAATTTGATTAGAGTGGGATGATAAAAACTAACGCTAAAGTCACTAAACTTCATTAAATTTTCACCTTTTGTTAAAGCTTTCATCGATATGCTGGTTCAAAAGTGAGCGCATGTTCATTTTAAAAAAGATTATGTTGTTTCCACGCATGGCCAGGGAACGTTCTGTAAGACTCGAACTGCTGGCAACCAAAAATAACCAGCACACTGAGCTCAGGTCTCATAGGCAAGAGGTTCACAAATACTTCAATGAGCCCCTAATCACAAGAAAGGACGATCCTTTAACATACTGCAAAGAGCACGGAGCTGCACTTTATCGAGGTATCGCCATAATCGCTTTGCGATACCTTCCCAACCCTGCTACTGAGGTACCCAGTGAACTGCAGAAAACACCGGAACATCATGCCAAGAAAGCCTGAAGCCAGGTCATGTGAAACTGCTTGTGTCATGACAATTCATAGTCTTTCGGTAGTAGCCACGCACCGCATTATGTTTCGAAGACATGAGTAGATTTTTTTCCTTGTTCTTTCTTTCAATCTCAAATAAAACTTCCTGTATTCGATATCTATATTCGACATTTTCGGCCACTATTCGGCACTATTCGATTCAAGATAAAATTCACTACAGTCAAACCCCGCTACAACGAAATTGACGGTGCTCGGGAAAATGTTCGTTGAAGCGAACATTTCGTTGTAGTGAAATCGAAAAAAATGTGGCTGACCTGAGCTAATAGAACAGTGAAACTTTTATTTCCAAAATTCAAAAAGTGTCTGCTGCTTCCTTTGCGTCCCCAGCAGCGGCACAACGCGATTCTCATACATGCATAGCGATGCCACGCTGAAAAGCACATAGAAACAACGGCTTCCGCGAACAGGCACGGGCGCGCAACACGAACTGCACAGTTGCACTAATACGCTAACACTAGCTATTCGCCGACAACGGCGACATGCAGGCGTGCTTACTTCGGTGCGACTTACGCCTTATTCTATGCTATTCTTATCCACCACTCGTGGCTGGCTGATCCCGTTGATAACGCGGACGAATTGTTGCTCCGACCACCGTTCGCACTGGCCAAGCGCGAACAGTATGAAAAGCATTGGCATTGGAAAAGGCTTCGTTCCGCGACTGTACCCCAGGGCTGCTCGTGTTGATAACGCGAATGTGGCGTATGTACCATCGCTGTGACCACTAGCGAAGCGCGAAAAGCATTGGAAAGGCATCGGAAAAGGAATCGTTCCACGATTGCAGTCCAGTTACGGTCCCTAGAACCCCAGTGTCGACAACTGAGCTTTGGCTTCAGATTGTCTGCGACTAAGAAGCAACTGAAGCCATTTGCGAAAGCAGGCAGTCTGATCGCCGTCGCTATCAAGCCTTCATAGAGGAATGAGCACATGGGCTGAATCGGGCGCGGCAAATCAAACGGATTTCAAGGGAATGGCAGGTGGACAGCAATGAAGGTCTACAGACAAGCTAAGTCAGACTCTTTCTAAGCTTACAGGACACGCCGCATGTGGGTGAACGCATCTGTTTTTTGGTGTTTATGTGGGTGAGCGAGTGCGAGCTTGCCTGTGTACTCATGCATCGGATTGTTTTTTCACCTTGCATTTCACCCGCTCCTCCTGTTCTCTCGCATGATGCCAGCTGAAGCGTTTGGGGGTGTATAGGAACAGTGTGTGTTTTGTCTCTTCGTCGTGGGGGTTGTTTCTTTTGCGCAGCCGCATCAGGCTCAATGAAATAAGGCTTGGGCGCCATGGGAAGGAAGGCAGACAGGAAGACGGGCTCGGGTCATCCTCACAGGAGTGGGTTTTCTGCGTCGGTTGTGAGGTTTGGGTCGACTTGGAGTGTACGCCGTTCGAGACTGTCGAGGAGGCCAGAGCTGCGCCGGCTTTTACATGTCGACAGTGCGAGAAGATCGACACTGTGAAGGCTGAGATGACATCGCTGGTAAAACAACAGGCCGATGACAGCAAACTGTTGATTGCCAATCTGGAGGCACGTTTTGAGCGTGATATCACCTACAAGAGCGAGTGTGAGGCTCTGAGTGTTACACTCCAGAAGGAGAGGGAAGACAATATCGGTGCATTCCACAGTTCCAGAGGAAGTGATGAAAATGACACGCTTAATTTGTGTCGCAGGGCCCTTTTTAGTGGTCACCACCTATTAGAGCACTGTGGGTGTATTTCGAGTGACATCTAGTGCCCTGCTGCATGTGATCTTGCATGAGGCACTCCATCTTTTACACTCAGATGCAGGGCATGGGCTCGCTTTGTTTTTTTACTAGCTGAACTCTTAGAAGGTCGGCCCGCGGGAACTCTGCCCGAGCCTCGTCTTACACCAGGGGGACGCCTTGCAATGCTTGTTGGCTACACCTTGATGATGCGGCCACGCCTGGCACTTCTGCACGCTGCCTTAATGGCGAAATAGGTGGCAACGATTTGCTGCTCTTTGGTGACTTTCTCCAATTCCCCCAAAGCATGCTGAAGGGCAGTGAGGTAGCTGGGATTTTTGGCAGCGATGGAGTGCCGACGCCATTGCACCTCCTGGATTTTTCGGAGGACTTCTGCAACATCCTACAAAAACAACTTTCATGTGAGGTATGTCATCGAATGCCATTCACGATCACCTGAATATAAAACCACTACTTGTAGGCATTTTTGTTCCGATTTTCCCCGCTACACCTCTAGCAGCTTAATTATAACTCGATAATATAAGCAATAATTAGAAACCCTGGTAATGGTGCAAATTCTTGAAGTAAGGCAGGCTCATGGCTGTGAACTTCTGGTAAACTCACTAGTGGTTAGTGTTTTTAGACATTTGAAGCATCTGGTTCTAAGATCAATTTTTAAGATGGGGGCAGTATCGTGACAATGTGCGCGCTGCTGATCAGATTGTTTAGCCTTTATTTCGGGTGGGAAATTACAAATTTGAACGTTGCATCACAGTTTACCAATTTTTAGGGTGCTTAGTGTACTCCTCATAAGCACTTCTGTTCAAGGGATCCATTGCTACATATCTCAATGGTTGACAAGGTTCAACACTAGTAAGCTTTTTGAAAGTTAGACAAAGGTAAGTCCCACCTCACAATGATTGCTGCCAGTTGATGGCACATGAAGCTCTGGCTCGATGTCCATGGGCTGCACGAACTGTGGCAATGGCTCCTCTGTTTCACGAGTGTGCCGTGCTCTTCACTGGCACTTATTGCTCAGGAAGGACGTCACGAAAATCGATGAAGAAACTCTCCTCTTGGCACTGCTCTCCGAGTGCGAGCAGTCCAAGTTGATACCGAATTTTAGCGGTGACGACTGGTGCATTGGGAAAGTTCCCTCCATAAGTGTGGTGAACCAGTGCCTGGTGCTTGCAGAAGGCACCGTTTTCACCAGCTCGACAGGTGCAGGTTCCAAAGTTCTGGCACACTTCATAGGCCTTGCCCTCATCTGGCTGTGCACTTGGCACCATGTAGATATTGTTTCCAAGCGGTTTGATGCCGCTAGCTGCATCCCGTGGAATTTTGCACAAGAGCTTGTGGTACAGAAGCTTGTGAGCCGGTACCCGGCTGTAGGCGTGGTCCAACAACCTCAACTCGAAGTACGCTTCCCAAACTTCCATCACGAGGTCCACAAGAGCTACTGCATTGCAGGCTTTCCACCTATGAAGCACCACATCTTTCAGGATGCGGATTGATGCCTCTGCGTAGTTGTTAGTGTTGTGGCCCCGAGTTGTAAGCTGTGAACGAAATAGATGAACCCATTCTTCCTTCCGCTCCAGGAATGGCTGAACACGTTGTCCATATTCTTTGCGAGGCATGGAGAGCAGCTGCTCAGTAGCTGCACTGACCTCATCTGAAGACCAAGCGTACATGACCTGCAAACAATGTCATAAAATGCAATTTATCATATTCCTGCTTGAAACCAAACCAAAAATGATTTAACTGAGCCGTACACAGTCACATTATTATTTCGTTTGCTTGTTAGGTGAGTCTTTTATGGTATTAGCTTCTGGTGACATCATGTTCCTTGCTCGGCGACTTACAGTTCGCTTCTTGTCAACCAGAAGTAGAACTTTGCTGTGCTGTATCCGAAAACATCAAATAAAGTAAAACTCATAAAAAGGAGTGAATGGTTCACGTTTACAAGTATATAGGATGTCGGAGCATAAGCTTAGTGAAGATAAGGACCAATTAGCCAGGATAATTCATGACAATTGACTGGGTTCATTGAAAGAGCAGATTGTTTCCCTGTAAGCAGTTGGGATCGTTGTGACACCCGGCAGAGCACATTTCAACCACACAGTTCTTTGCAAGTGGCCTCTGATCTGCTTAGGCAATGTGACGGTGCACTGCCAGAGCTAATTGCGGAGTCCAAAGCAGAGGGAAGTGCAGCTCAGCTTGTCAAGTGCACTTAAATTAATTGAACGAGTACATTGAAAGAGTGGACTGTTTTCTTGTGAATATGTGCCATCAATATGGAACATGCCCATTACAGAACAGTCTTCTTTCACTCTAAAAGTCAAACCAAGCAAACCAAAAGTTCACCGAGCACTAGGGGCAAGCACCATTAGAGACACTTGTATGGAACATTAAGGTTGCCTAAACTATTTTGTGTGAGATGCTTACGCAACGCTTTATCAAGAGATATATATTTAATTCGTTTTTTTCTGCCCCTTAAGCTTATTGTATTAGCTGTATACCTTCCCTTGTAGTTCAAAACCATACACACAAGAGCTAGACAAAGTGTAAAATAAGTGTAGCAGCACGCCCCCCACTCCCACTTACAGCAACATGAACTCTGATTGGTGTGCTCAATGTGCTCCTGCTTACAGCACCTGCACCGCATGGCACAATGAGCACAAATAAAGATTGTGTTCTCTCCAGCATTCATGTGCTGACGTACATTCAGCCGCTCGCCTATGCGTGTCTGTCTATAGGCAATGTATATCACGTCCCTATAATAAAAATAATGAATTGCACTTGTGCTCATAGATGGCATATTACTAAAATAGTACAAGCGCTAGTTCAAGACTTAGGAGGAGTATAGAATTTGAAGTAATTTTTTCATTTTTGCAACAAGTTCTTTCGATAAATGCAGATGGTTAAGAGAAGGTTATAGCAAAAGTGAGTTCACAGCTCTTTTACCCTGCTTGTGAATGTAACCATATATAATAAATATTCATTACATAAAGATCTCATGCAAAGCCTGCAGTTAGCTTTGTTGCTATGCGTACCGTAAAATGCCGAGCAAGCGCCCCCCCCCCCCCTATGATGAAGGTTAATCCGACCAGATTTAGGGGGGGGGGGGCTTGCTCAGTCCAGGACCAAAATTCGAGATGGCGGTGGGAGAGCCGCTAAAAATAAAAATGCCCATCCATGTTTCTAATGAAATGCTGCAATGGTGACACAAGTGTCACCATTGAAGCAGCGACCGATTTAACCAATATACGACCGGCCACATGACAACTAGGGTTGCCACCTGCCCGGTTTTGGACCGGCCGGGCCGGTTTTTTAGACAAGGGCCGGTCGCCGGTCCGCACCTAAGACCGGCTGTCATTGGCCGGTTTTTTGCTCATCGTATCCCGAGTATTTTTTTTTACTCTTCTCCGTGTTGACCGCACGTGTTGACTGAGGAATTCCACCTGCGCGGTCGGGGACTGACCGCGCAGGTGGAAAGAAAAGACGGGGGAAGAGAAAAGACAGGGGAATCGTGACACCTGCGTCGCCGCAACGACACCGCGTGTCGATCCCCTACATCGCCGGTGCCAGAGAAAGGCAGGGTCGACGTCGCCCACAAGCCGTCCACCACCATCGGCAGCTTCATCCCTCGGCTCAAAGATCGCACACCTACGGAAAAAGCTCAGGGCGTCGTGTACCGAATCGCGTGAGCCGACTGCCCCGCTTCCATATTGGGGAAACCAAGAACTTCCACGAAAGAATGCGGCAGCACAAGAATAACCTCCGTCAACTGAACCGAGAACGGAGCGCAGTAGCAGAACACTGCGAGCGGTTTGACCAATATCCGTACAGACGACGTGGTGATTTTGGCAAAAGAAAGGAACCCTCGCCGCGGCTCCTCCTCGAATCCTGGCACATTCAGCAGACAACAGGAAACACCAACCGCTCTACGGGGACATTGCCCTCCCTCTCCTGCCCCCGATCGTTGGAACATGGCGAAAATCAGTATCAGTATAGTTAGTTACGTGCTTCCTTTGCTTGCATCATGAGCACAGATTTTCCGCCTTTGAAAAAGCGAAAAATACGTCAATGCACGTTCCGGAAAGAGTGGAGATCTCAACCAGAGTACGGAGCTGGCTCCTGCCCACTGTGTGCTGCTTTTGTTTGTGCATTGGGTTTATTTGGCGCAATGAAAGCAATGTTACAATAAATGTCACTGCATGCCGAAGAATTGACTAGCGTCTATTGTTCAACATTTTTTGATCTCCTGTAAACCCTCCCCCCCTCCCCCCCCCCCCCCCCCCCCCCGTCGAAGGGCCGGTTTTTTTTTCCGGTAAAGGTGGCAACCCTAATGACAACAGAATTTCATAAAACAACCGTAGATATGCATTCAGTGTATTCATACTTGTGATTCTTTTACACAAGTGATGCTCATCTTGAAAAAAAAAGTTGTTGAAGGGGAGGGGGGGCGCTTGCTGCTTTGCTCCAGAACAAGAGCACATAGAAGCCTGTCCTGACGAGTCATGCACAGGCTTCTACTCGGCTTGCATGAGCGTTTGAGAACGTCAAAAGCCCAAGCATGAGAGGCGTTGCAGTTGTACATTCTGCTAACCGAACTTCTTGCATAGCTTTTACAGCTTTGCACCTGATGTGCAAACGGAGCAGAGCTCATTTTCCCCAATAACAAGAACTGTTGGTGTTTTACATCCCCAAACCACGATATGATTACGAGGGACGCTTTAGTGGAGGGCTCTGGAAATTTTCACCATCTGGTGTTCTTTAATGTGCACCTAAATCTAAGCAAATGGGCCGCTACATTCCGCCTCCATCGAAATGCGGCCACCGTGGCGGCTAATTTTCACCAGTCCACAATCCTTGGACAAAGAGAAAATGTTCTTGCATGCCCCGCGGCAGGCATTCTGTGATTGCTTAGATAGGTGTTGTAGGGTTCTTTTTGCATTCAACTGACTGCATAGAAACAAACTTCAGTGAAGCAGACAGCCTCAGGACTACAATATAACAGATACGGAGATTATATTAAACTAGCCATCTATGGAGCTACCACGGAAGAAGACAACTTACCGCGTTGGGTATAGGCTGGCATTTTTTCAGCCAGCTTAGTCAGTGGGTCAGTGTCATCACCGTGGTTGGTCTTCCTCCTAATCCTGAACCAGTGATAGAGAGTGCCAGGTCGTTGATTGTAGGAACTGTTGGCAAGCAGCCTTACACCATTTTCTTGGTTGGCCAGCTTGCTCCTGTGAAAGTCTAGACGAGCAGCTGGACCCAGGCCATTTCTGAAGTACTGAACGAAAGTGGCCCGAGTGTCAGCTGTGCTTTTGAGGAGGTGGAGCCCATGAGCACAGTCAAGCACATGATCGTGGTTTCATTCAGCTTGATGAGAACAGTCAGGGGGACATCCCTCCTCAAGAAAGCGTCATTGTGCTTCGTGTGCTTTGTAACTTCCTTAATCTTCACGTCGACAAATGCTGGGCAGTTCGTGGAATTTCTTCCAACTGTTTTGTTGATGCTACTATGCTGACATCTCCATTATTCTGGAACACAAACCTGTTGGAAGGAAATATGGAAATGACATGTTAGTTCCAAGAATGTCTCCAGAGTCTGCACTTGAATCTGGAAAATATAAGGTCAGTTTGTGACCCAGAAGATGAACTTTACATGACAACCATCAAAATACAAGGTTATATTTTTTTATGTGTGATTGTGAGGGAGTGCCCAGCCAGAGCCTCGTGCATCGATGACTAAAATGCTGTGCGCACGACGCAACTTTTTCATTACGTTGGATTATTAGGCGGTTTTCCGTAATAGCGTAAGCAAAGCTTTGCGTCTGGCTTTTCGCGCAAACTGCGCATACGTTGTACGCTAACCGCTTGCGGGCTACCGTTTAGTGATGGAAATAGCGGGCCCCAAACGCTAACGCTAACTTGGCGTACGCTATTCGAAACTGCCTAATATTGCAATCGTGTACACCGCGGATACGCTCGCCACACGGAGAGAAGTCAACTAGGCGAACAAGGTGATCAAACTGTTACCCACGTTGCAACACCTTATCCCCTTAAATTTATCCGGATAATGGTTTAACACGGATCAGGCTCGATGCAATCCACATTATCTGTGAGATAGCCCTTACTGCTGTTCGATACCCTTGAAGTCGGATTTTTGTAGAGGCCTGGGCGCTTAAAGGGGGCATGAAGCACCCTTGGGCTTGTTGAAGAAACACATCCTGCGGAAAGCTGACACGGCTGCGAACTGCTCAGCACAAATATTGCAGTCTAGTGCGCGCCGCGTAAAGGCTACAAGCGGAACGCGAAGTTGCTGTTTTCTCAGGCGCCCTCTTTTCAAACAGAGGACGGTTCTCACATCTCGTCGGTGGGCGGAGGTGTCTGCCCGTTGACGTCGCGATCTGCATCTCCACGTCGCAAGACATAGCATCCTCATTGGCTGATAGCCGACTTAAATCGAGAGCGGAGTTCGGATCAGATGCGCTCCTGCCACGGGGTGCCGCCACTTGCCAGCGCCGCACTCCTCAGTACACGGTAGCCGCATTCGCGCACGCGAATCACATCGGGAAAGCGATCGCGTTTCATGATGCGCCGCTGACGTACCTTCTTTCCCCCGTGCCATCCCTCCCTGTGTACCTTCCAGTGCGCTCTTCGGCACGAGAAAAGAGAGGAAAGCTCTGAGAGCGTGCGCCAAACCCCCGTAACTCCGCTCATTCTTGATGGATTCGAGAAATGTTTGTGGCAATCGATTCGGAAGGCAGTAAACTCCGATACTGAAGTCATTAGATCATTACCTGGAAAAGTGGTTCATGACCCCTTTAACAAACGCACTTTACTGAACATCAAAACTTTTGCTGCTCGAGCCCGCAGTTTAAGGCAGCTTGCACTTGAGTTTTCGTCTCGAGTACCCAAGTCCATTTATTTTCGCTCAATCGGGCGTATCGTTCCTACGGCATTTCAGTCGCAAATGCATAAACCTGAACATCGACTCACGCGACTCCCTCCAGTATTGAAAGATGGGTGCACGTGTAATGAAAAGAATTCTGCTGAAGAGCCTGCATGTCAGTCCCGAATAAGATTTCGTCTTGTGGCGTACCTTTTCGGGTCGGCGATTTGCAATCGACAATCCAAGATGTTTTTTGTCGCTTCGCTATACTCGGTGGGCCAAGCGTAAGCATCTCCGTCCGTGCCGGAGGGAAACGCGAAGCACACCGACTTCCTCGTTGGAAGCTGCAGCATCTAGCTCGGACGCGAAAATTTCTTGGCTGCACGCCGTAACTCGACAGTCTGTAGCTGTTGTTGCGGAATAGCAGGGAGGCAAAGCTTTCTTTTAGGTTGGACGGAGACAGAGAATCAACACAGTTCGCTCGGTTTGAACGCATCACGAAGACTCCTTTAGTGGTTCACTATTTAGTGCTCTGGTAGAGAGAGAAAATGAACAGGAAAATAGAAAATACAAGAAACACAAGCACAGTCAAAAGAGTTTTTCTCTTCTCTGCACGCTGCACGTGCAACAGACTTGAAGAACAGAGGGAGGAAAACACTTTCCCTGTGGTTGGGTGACGGTCCCTGTGGCTTTCAGTGTTCTTTCACGGGTGGGCGTGTAGGTCGTAAAACGACGATGTCAAGGATGCTCTCTGCTCTTCCCGTACTCGTCGTCGCCTACAAATTGCGGGCCGCTGCGGTTGCGACCCCGAAAACGGCGTCCCCCGGGTTGCCCTTCTTCCTCCTTTTCGCCGCGGGTTCTTCCAATTAAAGCTGCTCCGAAGTGGGGGGCAGCTTCCCAATATTCGACAAATACAACAGTAGCGTCGCGCGCGCTCGTTTGGTACGACCAGTACGACAGGGTACGTACTTAACGATACTCAACATGGTCTGCGTGCGCATGGACAACGGTGACGGAGGGCTATACAAGAGGTCGCAACAGTCGCAAACGTTCCCGGGGGCGTAGTAGTTCAGCGGTGGAACATCCGTCCACCGGTCCCGGTTTCCTCATCGCGTGCGCGATCCTCGAGGAAACAAAAATTACGTGGCCTGGTGTGCCACTCCCTGGCTACGCACTGCTCTTTGCTATCTTCCCAGTTCAAGCACCGCTGTGAGTTGTCTGAAAACCATAATAAAAAAAAACGCCAGGCCTGCACGGAACGCATAGCACAGTAACAGCGAAAGCTGGAAGAGCGGCGTTTCTAGAGCCTTTTTTTAAACACTCTTGGGGCAAACTACTACTCGCTTGATGTGCCATTTGCTTTTTACACCAAAATCCGGTAGTTTAATTTCGGCAACAAATCTTGACAACAGAAGCTAAATACATTGTAGATATGCAGTGCTCTAGAAAAGCTCGCAGCAAGGTGCTTGTCTGTGCAGGTGCCATCTATGAAAACTTGTCTTCTTGAAAGATGCAGTTACCTCCCTTTGTGACACAGGATTGAGCCAACACTTTGCTGTCAATCTTCTATTAAAAACACTACTGTAGTTATGACATATGCATAATACCAACAGTGCTACCACTTGCAGATGAAATGGCACAGCCGTTCGAACAGCTTCCCTGTTTGTCCTGTTTGCTTAGCACACTCACTGAAAATGTGGTGTAGAAATTGAAGTTTTTATAAGAAAAGTGGCTTTGTGCAGACAGCCTCAGCTGCACATTTTCTGCACTGAGCGAAACACACATGCGCACACGCAAACGCACAAAGGGTAGAAAAAGAAAGCTTTCTTCACTTGCAGCACTGGTGTAGGTGGAGATCAATAACATACCAGCACTACTGCAGCACATTTTTTTTTCAATTATTTTTAAGATTTTACATTGAACGTAACACTAAGCATGGTTGCTTTCACAAAGATGGCAACAATAAAGTGCGAGCTCTCTGCGCAATTTTAGCAAGAAGGAACAATGTGAAGAGTTATAAGATTTTTAAAATTAAGGTGCATCAGTGTGCACAAACAGCGTAATACGCACGTGTTCTAGTAAAAATATATTTCCCTTTTTCAATTTTAATGCCTGCTGCAGACGATGAAAATCTTTCCGCTGGCAATTCGCTAAAAACTGTTTCAGCTCCTTTCCCACCGGGGAAGTTGCACCGTATACGGCAAAATTTCACTCTCTCATCTGGCCACCATGGGAAGTATTTATACACACACACACACCGGTGACTTGTGCTGCCTCACCTACAACGCTTACAGTGCTACCTCGGGCAATGTTCGGTCTGCTAAATTAGCCAGTCTCATATCTATTTGAATGGTGAACTCAAAAACGATTCGACAGGTTACACGCAATGCGAACGGGAGTACGCCAGCACTGCGCTTATTTGTTTCTGTGAATAGCAAGTGCAACAGCAAGCAAAGGTAGTGCCATTTGACTCGTTACTGAAAACGTTTTTTTCCGTGACCGCTGCGCTAATCATGCTCATCTTATCTTGGTGCAATTATCCTAGAGAGTACATTGCGCGAGCTAGACTAATCGGTGAAGCGGAAAGAGGGACCACGGTCTGTGAAAACTGCGAAAAAACCGGCTGTTGCTGCCTACGGGAGACACGGTAAACTTTCTGACCATCAAAAACCATCGCATAAAGGTGCCTACAGCAATGTGCAGCAATCGCAAGTGTGCACCTCTGTGCCAAGCGGGCGACGCTCATTTCCCAATGCTAAGTCCCACATAACAAATATCTGGACATCACTCAAGTACCGCAGGATGTCATACATGCGTGCGGCCGCCCCCGAACGATAATCAGCAGTTGTAGAACAGGGTACGCCGAAGCTTTGCGTTAGCGTTTGTCGTCGTCGTGCACGGTCGTAGGCTAACCTGTTGGGCATGCACGTTATATTTCGAAAATAGCATATATACTCAAACAACGGTAACGCAACGAACCCCATTTTACCTGCTTGACGTGCTGTTTGCGTCTCGGATGATGCACACGTGTATTTTTAAAACAAACGTGTATTTACCTGCGCGCACATATTTTATAGCTATTCAAGCGAAGGTTTTACTGACTGACCTGTGGAGCTGCTGTTACAATCGGAGTGCTGTTCTTTTATTTTGCCTCAATGGGCTTGGTGGAAAGTGCACAGAGAGAGGGGGGGGGATGACCAAGGGACAAGAAGCTATGTCAGTGCTTCAAGAATGTGTTCGCGCACTTCCGCTTCAGGCCAGCTCTGGCATGTGGTGGTTGCAGTAACCAAGCTGCAGAGGCAGCACTGTTGTGCAAAAGTCTGGCTCAGCCCTAGAGTACCCGGTGTGCTCCGGCTTTGTCCCCTGTCAGCTTGGCTGACAGATAGTAGGCAAATCCAAACAGTGCATTCATAATCATGAAATCTTCCTCAGAATCACAGAATCATAACATTGGCCAATCTGAAATTAAATTGTGAATTCCCTCGTGCACGGAGTGCAATAACAATCAGCCTACAGGATTAAAAAAGCCTTGACTACTGATCAGTAGCATTTCCTATGTTTAAAAGTGTTTTAGGGCCCTTTCAAGGGGCTTGTCCTACCTGGGCAAGTTGAGCTTCATCAGGCACTGGCACTACAGATGTGAAGTGCGTGGCCTCATGAGCGCTTGTGCCTTCAATTGAATTTGTTTTTCGCCGTCTGGCTCCTCCTGCTGGGTGCTGGTACATTCCATGGCCCGTGCACAAGCATTGGGCTCCTCCTCCTGGAAGGGTTTCCAAAAATTGCCTGGGGGGACATTCTCACCCAGGGCCAGCTGTCCCAGTTGGTATCGGTCGTCAGTAGTCAATGCCGGAGCGTAGGAAACAGTCCTCCATATTTTTTCTGCACTAGAGCCTGGTGCTTGCAAAATGCACCTTGTTTGCCAAAGGACACGTGCCCTAATCCAAAATCCGCAGACTTCGCAACTGAAGCTGGGGTGGGTGGCACTGGGCACAACGTATTGTCCGCTGCCTACCACTTGGATGGCCTCGGCTGCACTGTCTGGCATCCTTGACAGCAGCCGCTTGTACATCAGTTGATGAGCTGCAACACGGCTGTAGGCGTGGCGGAGGACACAGCTCTCAAAGTACTTCTCTTACACCAGAGCCACGGAAGTCCAGCAATGCCACCGCATTAAACGCCTCAACTCTGTTGAGGAACTCGAATCGTGGCCTCAGCAAAATTGTTAGTGTTATGACCCCTTGTCAACACGTCCAAAACGGAACAGCTGGACCCACTCTTCTTGCCTCTGCAAGAGCGTCTCCACTCTGGAGACAAAGGCCCCATGCGGTAGCGCCTTCAGCTCGGCAGTGGCAGCCTCAAGCTTCTCTGGTGTGTCGGCATACATGACCTGCAAATAGCCGGAAATTTCTCAATGATGGAGGTGTTCTTAGAAATGTTCGTATTTACATATATGCACTTCTTTTTTAACTGCTTTCTGCAACACCATGATGCAGATTCACTAGTCTGCTTCAGTGTCTGCACTCAACTCGCTTGGCGATCTGGACATGCTTGCCCCCAGTGTAAGACTGATTATATCTCACATGGGTCTAAGGTCCATTTGATTCACCCTACACTAAGTGAACTGTTTCGTGACGGTGCTGTTGTTGTGGAGAAGTTTGAGCAAGTGCAGCACAGTGCAGGTGTATAAAATATTCTCTTGTGCCTTAATTGTGTTAATTTGTTTTTTCTTTTTTTCAGACAGGACACGTTCAGGAATATGCGGCATGTGGGCCCCTGCATGTTGATGCAACGCAAATCACTGGTGCATGCCTGTCACGTATCTCGGGAGCGCTTGCAAAGCGGAATGGAATTGGGATAGTGAGAGAGGCGGGAGACCGTGGCGTCACGACAAACACACTTTATAAAACACAACACTGCAAACAAAAGTTAACACACTACAAATTTACAATCAGAAGCAACATATGCGGAAAAACGCCAAGCGTTACAAAACAATACAGCAACCACACTAAGCTCAGCTTTACTGGCCCGAAAGTCTGGCCACTATGGCGTCTCGGTCTAATACGCGAATAGAACGTTCTTACTTCGCGTGAGTCCGTCGCCTCGCTTCCGTGCCAAGTCGACGCTCAGTCCGTCGACGCTGCTCCTCGACGTCTGCGAGTCACCATCGTCGAAGCTGCCGCCTCGCTAGTCGTCCTCGTCGCTGACCCCTTCGGTCTTTCTCGAGAACGTCGTCTCGTCCGGTTAGGCCTAACCCTCGGCCTATCCTCTTGGAGCCACCGGGTCGAACTGTCGACGTGGCTCTCCGGTGATTGTCGGTGGACTGCCGTCTCGTCGAGCTGTGGTAGTGCCGTAGGTGCCCTGCGATACTGCTGGATGAGGCTGCTGCAAGCTTGGGGAGCCTCACTTGGATGGCGCCAAGGTCGACGGCCACCCTCCCGAGCTTCTCGTGCTGCTGCCCCCCAGAACGGGGCCCTACTGCTCTCGTCGCGGGTGCGACGCTGGCTTGCAACACCTTGCTCCTCGACGACTCCAACGAACAATGCCCAACACTTCTTCTGTGGTCTCCCACCTCAGCTCGGGTCGCGTGGCACGCGCCTTTCTCCGGCCAATGGCTTGCGTCGACATGGCGGGGGTGCACACCATCGGGTATTTTTCCATTGCCCGCACACCATCGACGCCTTGCGCGTCCGGCGCACGCCCCGTTCCCCTTTACTCATGACATTGGGCCCCCTTTTGAAGTTTTTTCGTAAAAAACTGCTTTCATCCCCCTCCTTAGGGTTACGGCACCTGCTCTTCTGATGGTGTCCGTAGCTTGTGATGCGTGCTTTTTCCTTGCTTGGCTTAGGCTCACCTTCCCTTCACCACATCCGTCGCACGCTTTCACTCACGATTTGTCTGCCACTTCACAACACCACTATCCTTGGTTCTAACCCACCACATGTTCATTGTCCAAAACACTAATCCAGATCAAGGTACAAAACTTTCACAATGACACAACCAATAGCTTCATTGGCGACTCTTCACAAAGTGCTTCACATCTTTGTATATACCTGGCCAAAATGCCTCCCTCGTCATCTTCTCTTCGCAGGTTCTTTGCATCTCTGAACCCATTTGCATGGCAATATTCTAAGATTGATGATGATATATGTTGTTTAATGGCGCAAGGGCCATTGATGGCCAAAGAGCGCCAGGAAATGGTGTAGGATGGGAACTATGATGATGTTTAGTGGCTGTATAAGGGCCTAAGATTCTGCGCACTAAAGGTGCGTAAAACATATATGTATTAAAATCATGAAAGTGGAGTGAAGCGTGCATGGTGAAGATGAGTTCTAGGTTATCGTGACGCTAAAATATAGAAGTGTTGACTTAGCACGGATGCCTCGTCAGCGCCCTTGGTCCCAAGGGCAGGAGGCAGGTGCTCTCTTTTGATGTAGCATCCGCAGCAGCAGCCTCCCTTAGGAGGCCGTGCTACGATCACCTGCATAGATGACATGAAAAGTATGTACGTCCTTTAAAAATGCATTCAATGCATCATATTGTTACGTGACGTGACGAGTCGCTTTTACAAGTCGCTATTCACAAGATATATTTGCAAGAGCGGCTGCAGCGCTGACCAGACCGGCTCCGACGAGCTCGAGCAGCTAGCGACCTTCGTCCCTCTTCGTCGGGCACACACGCGCGTCGACCATATGAATTCCGGCAGCCTACATGTAGCATAATCCCCGTCGGCAAAGGCGCCGTCTCGGCGCATCTAGACGTCAACGTCATTGGGAGAGTGGTACTGCCTTCAGGCGTGCGACGTGTACGATGTCGCTGGCATGCGGGGTGGATGAAGACGACGAGGCAGCAGGAGCGATTTCATAGGTGACGGGAGGTCACCGCACGAAGCACTCGGTATGGCCCTGTGTACCGAGAGAGCAGTTTGTCGGACAGGCCAACGTGCCGGGTCGGAGACCACAGCAGAACCAAAGAACCGGGTGAAAAGTGTACGTCGCGGTGTCGTTGATCATACCGACGGCGTTGGTTCTCTTGGGAGGTCAGAAGGCGAGTACGAGCGGCCTTCGCGTGCATGAGCGGCCCGGCTGATAGCGTCCAGGGCGTATTCAGTGGTCGGAGCTGCTGGCAACGGAATGACTGTATCGAGGGGCAATGTGGGTTCGCGGCCGAACAGCAGGAAAAATGGGGAGTAACCAGCCGTGTCATGGCGCGAGGAATTGTAGGCAAATGTCACGTACGGTAGAGCAAGGTCCCCGTCGGAGTGGTCTGAGGAGACATACTTTGAAAGCATGTCGGTTAGGGTCGATTCAGACGCTCCGTGAGGCCATTCGTTTGCGGATGGTACGACGTAGTGAGCTTGTGCCGCGTTTCACATGAACGCAGGATGTCCGCAATGACTCTCTGATAGAAATGCTCGTCCACGGTCCGTGAGCAGCTGTCGGGGAGCACCGTGTGCAAGACTCACGTCGCGCAGAAGGAAATCGGCGACATCTGTGGCGCAACTTGTTGGAAGAGCTCGTGTGATGGCGTAGCGTGTGGCGTAGTCTGTGGCCACAGCTATCCCACCTGTTGCCAGCAGAAGACAGGGGAAAAGGGCCGAGTAGGTCCAAGCCGACGCGAAAGAAGGGTTCAGACGAAATGTCGAGGGGTTGAAGGCACCCAGCCGGAAGCGTCGACGGTTGTTTTGCGGCGTTGACATTTCTCACACGCCGCGACGTATCGTCTGACGGAGCGTGCGAGACCTGGCCAATAGAAGCGACGGCGGATTCGGTCGTATGTGCGGGACACACCAAGGTGACCGGCAGTTGGAACGTCGTGAAGTTCGTGGAGTACAGCCGAGCGGAGGTGTTTGGGTACAACAAGCAGCAGAAATGGTCCGTCTGGATGAAAGTTGTGGCGGTATAGTGTACCATTCTGGAGTACGAACGAGCGATGAGATCGGTCCGAAGGTGAGGATTCGAGGCACTCGATGATAGCCCGTAAGGATGCATCACGGCGTTGCTCGTCGGCTATGTGGGTCAGTTGGGAAACGGTGCACACGCAAGCGTCCGTGTCAGGGACGGTGCGCGACTCGCCAACCGGATAGCGAGATAGGCAGTCGGCGTCCTGATGCAGGCGTCCAGACTTGTACGTCACTGCAAAAGTGTACTCTTGCAGTCGCAGAGCCCAGCGACCAAGTCGACCTGTGGGATCCCTTAATGATGAAAGCCAGCAGAGCGCGTGGTGGTCGGTGACTACGGAGAAGTGAGTGCCATATAAATATGGACGGAACTTGGAGACCGCCCACACAAGAGCAAGGCATTCTCGTTCGGTGATCGAATAGTTGCGCTCTGCAGGTGTAAGGAGGCGGACTAGCGTAGGCGATAACGCGGTCGTGTCCCTGCTGACGTTGGGCGAGGACGGCTCCGATCCCGTGACCACTGGCATCAGTTCGGACCTCAGTCGGGGCGGATGGGTCAAAGTGGGCCAATATAGGTGGCGTCGTCAAAATTGTGATGAGGCGAGAGAAGGCGGCAGCTTGAGTGGACCCCCACGAAAATGGGACGTCTTTCTTCAGAAGATCAGTAAGTGGTCGAGCGATCGCTGCAAAGTCTTTCACGAACCGCCGGAAATAGGAACAGAGTCCCACAAAACTCCGAACATCTTTGGCGGATTGGGGTACTGGGAAACTGGTGACGGCACGAATTTTCTCAGGGTCCGGCCGCACACCAGAAGCATCAACGAGGTGGCCCAACACTGTAATCTGTTGGCGGCCGAAGTGACACTTCGACGAGTTCAACTGGAGGCCAGCAAATGAAAAGCGTCGTCCGCGATGCCTTTCAAAACGTGACCCACTTTGTCAGCTTCGGGCATTGCCTCGTCCACTTTCCGGCAAAGAGCAAGCACTTCTTGTATGTAGGAGACATACGACTCAGTAGGCGACTGGACACGGGTAGCGAGCTCTTGTCGTGCAGCTGCGTGGCGAGCCGGTCGGGTTCCCAAAGATGTCACGTAGCTTCTCCTTGAATGTGTCCCAGCTGGTGAGCTCGGTCTCATGTGTTTTCGTACCAGATGCGCGGGGTTCCGTCCAAGTAGAAGAGAACATTAGCGAGCATCATGGTAGGGTCCCACCGATGAGTTTGACTGACCCGTTCATACAGGCGAAGCCAGTAGTCGACGTCGAGGCCAGGTTGCGCGGAGAATGTCCCGGGATCGCGGGGGGTGGGACCGCGACAAAGGTTGTCGTAGGAGCCGCAGATGGAGATGGGGACGGGTTGTCATTGGAAGCCATGGCGAGAGGCTGAATGACGCGGCCACTGCGGAGCTGCGTGGTGAGGACGGGGAACGTTCCACCTCCACCAAATATGTTACGTGAGTGACGAGTCGCTTTTACAAGTCGCTATTCACAAGATATATTTGCAAGAGCGGCTGCAGCGCTGACCAGACCGGCTCCGACGAGCTCGAGCAGCTAGCGACCTTCGTCCTCTTCGTCGGGCACACACGCGCGTCGACCATATGAATTCCGGCAGCCTACATGTAGCAATATTTAAAAAGAGGTTCTCTACCTATGAACATTGCTGGATGAAGGGGTATGTGTTGCTTGAACGCCAGTGGAAAGTGTTTTTTTCTGTAAGCGTCTAGCTCAGAGCATTCAAGGAGTATGTGATGTACGGTAAGTGGATGGCCACATCTGTCACAGCTGGGTGGGTCACCACCGGACAAAAGGTGTGTGTGTGTGCTGTGTGTGTGTCCTATTCTAAGCCGACAGAGAGTGACCTCTGTACGGCGTGTTTTTGATGTAGGTGGCCAGTTACCGACGTATGGTTTGATCAGGTGTAACTTGTTATGCGTTTGTAGATCCCATAACTTCTGCCAGTGAGCCCTGAGCTTTTTCCGTATGTTTGGTTTTAGGTCCATCATGGGGACAGCAATTGAAGAGTTGGCAGCGCTTACGTTGGTTGACGTGGCCAGCTGGTCAGCCAACACATTTCCTTCAATGTCCCGGTGCCCTGGCACCCAGCACACGACGATATGTTGCTTGGAAGCGTACGCCGCGCAGAGTATTGAGTAGAGGGACATAATTACAGGATTTCTATGTTTTTTCTGACTTTTCAAAGCTTTCACGACACTCAAGGAGTCAGTGTATATAACTACCCTGGGTGTATTCAATTCTTTAATGCGTTTGACGGCTACGAATAACGCGTAAGCCTCGGCTGTGAAAATGCTTGTGCTAGTGGATAGAACGCCGGCATCCGAGAAAGATGGGCCTACCGCTGCATATGACACGCCAGCATGGGACTTGGATGCATCAGTGTAATATTCTGGGCAGTTATATTTATGTTGCAGCTCTAGGAAATACATCCGAATATGTATAAGAGGGGCGTGCTTTGTGACAGCTACGAAGGATGTGTCACATTTTATAAGCTGCCACTGCCATGGCGGGAGCTGCATAGCGGGGGGAATGGGGTGATATTCAAGCAGTGGAAGATTTGTTTCTTCAGCTAGCTCTCTAACACGCAGTGAGAAAGGGCGTGCCATTGTGGGCCGATTGCGAAAAAGTTGAGAGCTGGACAGATCGTTGATGGTAGAATATGCAGGGTGCTCACTGTTCGCGTTCACTTTAAGAAAATATATGAAAGAAGAATACGTTCTCTGCAGATGGAGTGACCACTCGTCCGATTCTACATAAAGGCTCTCAACTGGGCTTGTTCTAAATGCGCCTGTGGACAGGCGGATGCCTAGATGATGAACTGGGTCCAACATTTTCAGAGCACTTGGCGTGGCAGAGTGATAGACTATCGCCCCATAGTCGAGGCGTGAGCGTACAAGGCTTTTATACAGATTCATGAGGCATTTCTGTCGCTTCCCCACGTTGTGCGTGACAGCACCTTTAGGATATTCATTGTTTTCATGCATTTATTCTTAAGATGTTTGATGTGTGGTACAAAGGTTACCTTCGCATCCAAAATTATACCTAGGAACTTATGCTCTGTATTTACGGGCAGACGCTCACCCTTCATGACGATTTCAGGATCAGGGTGCAAGCCTCTTTTTCGTGAAAAAAGGACACAAGTGCTTTTCTGTGGGTTCACTTTGAACCCGTTTTCATCAGCCCATTTGGACACCTTGTTAAGAGCAAGCTGAACCTGTCGCTCACAGATCCCAAGAGAACACGATTGAAAACCTATCTGAACATCGTCAACGTATGTTGAATAAAACATACTACGTGGGATGTACAAACGGAGAGAATTCATTTTTATAATAAAGAGCGTACAGCTGAGCACCCCGCGCTGTGGCACTCCGGTTTCCTGTATAAATGTTCGGGACAGAACACTACCCACTCGAACACGGAATGTGCGATCGGATATATAGCTTTCAATGGCATTGAACATGTTACCGCGTATACCTATGTGTGAAAGGTCTCTCAGTATCCCAAACCTCCACGTCGTATCGTAGGCCTTCTCCATGTCGAGGAATACAGATAGGAAAAATTGATTATGAACAAAAGCTTCACGTATGCGTGCCTCGATACGTATGAGATGATCGGTGGTGGATCGGCCTTCTCTAAACCCGCACTGGTATGGGTCAAATAATTTGTTTAATTCAAGGAAGTGTAGTAAGCGGCAATTAATCATTTTTTCAAATACTTTGCAGAGGCAACTTGTTAACGCTATAGGTCTGTAACTTGATACAGCAGAGGGATCCTT